>NC_060894.1:2385000-2685000 GCF_014805685.1 Silurus meridionalis | reverse complement strand
AGGTCAGAGGTCACTAGTTTTCCTGTCAGAGTTAGCAATGTCGCTAGATTTCGTTGGTATCAATGTTTGTTTTGTATTGATTTTGTACTGATGTTTATATTTGTGATTTTTTTTTTTATATTACGTGTTTGTGTGTTTTTTTTTTTTTTTTCTTTTTTTTTCCGGTATGATGAGATATAAACGGTTGAGGGCAACTTAAGATTAGCCATAACACAACACAATGCATTAGTGTTTGTGTGTGTTTACTGTATTTTGTCTTAATGAATGGAAGCTGGTTGATTTTTTTTAATACTCTGACTGAAATGTGAACTAAATTTTTGAAAATTGTCCTTCTATTAAATTTACTGGAAATGAGGGGAGATGTTGATTAAAATTTTATACTTTGAAAATGAAATTGTGTGTGTGTGTGTGTGTGTGTGTGTGTGTGTGTGTGTGTGTGTGTGTGTGTGTGTGTGTTTTTGTGAAGAAAGCAGCCATAAAAAAGAGCACAAGACCAAAGATGATAGACAACATAGACAGTTTAAATGCAATAAAAGTAATTGAGCACTGGATAGTGTGGTATATTAGTACCCATAATGCACCATCCACTTCTTTCAACTAAAAATGTCCCGTTCATGATAAAAAACTGTAGTGGACAACATTGATATTATTGAGAAATTAAAATTTTATGTTAAAGACAAACTAAAATCTACCTAAGGAAACACTAAAAGCTACTGTGGTTGCATTTTATACTAAACCCGTATGTACACTATAGTGAATAGTATCTTCCGAATGTATTCCATGCAGAATACCTGGGGCAAAACAAACTCGAAATCAGTGACAAAGAAACAAGATGGTGAAAGGAAGTCTCTTCTTAAGTGTGAGTGGTCAGTAACTTGGAGATTTGGAAGCTGCATGTTGCTGGAAACTTGAGTTTGCCGCTGTCTAAGTTATAACTTTAATGTAGGTGTTCAAGAGTGTGAAGTGTCCTATAATGAACCAGCTTTCCATCCAGAGTGAAGTCTCCTGATGTTCTCTCAAATATATAATATTCTTACCATTCTTACCATTTGAAAACATTTGGTGCATCATGAAGCAAAAAATACAACAAAGAACACCCAGAACTGTTGAGCAGCTTGAATCCTGTATCAGACACATATGGTACAACATTCCTTTCTCAAAACTTCAGCAACTGGTCTTCTCAGTTCCCAAATGTATACAGACAGAAGACATGATGCGACACAATAGTAAATATGGTCCTGTCCTAATGTTTTTGAGATGCGTTGCAGCCAAATCAAATTCAAAATGGCCTTATTTTAAAAACATTTTATGTGTTTTTTAGTTTTTGCAGTGTCTGAACTTTTGGGAAATTGGGATTGTATTTTGGGAATTGGCATCAACACTGGTTCTCTAGGTTGCAGGTTTAGGATTCCATCTTGTAAAAACATTGTTGAGAGGAATTATCGCACAATTTCTTCCTTTTACTACACGTAAAACAAACCGGGAAAAAAATAAACACTAGTATGCATGTTCACACATCTACTTAATGAAGATCATGATGATGGTGTAAATATAAGCTTTCAACATCATTTTAGGATTAAACTGAATCCTGACTCAGAATAGAGTAAAATAACTTGTTCCATTGCATTTACTAGGTGAACAAATTGTGCAATTGCATGAATCAGAGAATAATCTGAATGAAACATTTAACCGTTTCAAATCTATCAGCTCCATTCAAATGAATGAATCTTTAAACAAACTGAATGTAATTTATTAACTCATTCAAATGAATGATCTGATTTCTTTTATATAAAAACCATTTCATGGCCCTGCTTGATTAGGAAATTGGTTTCCAGGGGAATTCCACAGGAAACAATGTAGAAGGTCTATCACTGTAATGTATCACAAAATTCAGTTCTTGAACATCAGCAGGTAGATTATTATCTCACACATGATGTACAATAGTGGTCCTGATTTCCTTCACCAGAAATGTTGCATATTCTAAATTTCAGGTTAAGTGTGTTGCTCAAGGACACAATGACACCACTAAATTCCCATTGTATCTGATCTCTGAGAAAAAAGTGGAGTCATTTCTGTGGAATATTTGACATTGTGGTTACATAATGTTACTGTGTAACTACTAAACAGGGACATTTGACTAAAAGCATGTAGTTGAGTTAAAGTAGATCCACTCAGTAAAATGTGACTCCAGTACAAGTAAAATTGCTCCCTTTAAAATTTCACTTGCGTAAAAGTACAAAAGTGTTTGCCTTCAAATGTACAACAAAACAATTGGATAAAGTATTATATTTTTTTCCTTACACTCCATCACTGAACATAAAAGCAATGAAATCGACATTTACAGTGTGATAAATATTTATAAATGGATGATGATTTCTCAGGGTCAGAGGTGGGAAGTAATGAAGTACAAATACTTTGTCAATGTACTTAATTAGTGTTCTCTGGTATCAGTATTTTACGTCACTATTTATTTAACTTTTTACTTTTACTCATTAAATCTTGACACAAATATCTGTACTTTCTACTTCTTACATTTTCGAAACAGACTCGTTACTTCAGTTTTAATATTCATTTGGTGAAAATGTCAATATTTTTTCTTTTCACTTCACTTTTTCCATCCACTACTGCATTATTTCCTGGCTCTCACACACCACAGACGTGGACTAGTTTATAAGGATAACAATGAGCAGGCAGAAGGCAACAAGAAGTCTGGGGGTAACGTGGATGAGACAGAGGGAGTCAGTGATGTAAACATGACTGAGAACAGAAACATTCCTGATCACCTGATCATCATCATCTTTTCTCTGCTTGTGTTCTATATGGTGGATGTTCAGCCTGGATACATTCATTAGGTAACAACATTTGAAATTTGTTTTGTATTAATTTGTTTATTAAGGCTGTCAAAATTCAATGGCAAATTCATTTTAACGGCACTTACTGTTTGACCATTTAGTTCATGTTGTGGAGGTTCATGATGCCACTTGATATTATGATATTGTTTGATTTTAAATCAAGAATCAATTGCCAATGTGTAGTAATGCAGCACTGTACTAATGCAACATTCATGTGAACAGGCACTAGAGGATGTTTGTGTATAAAAAGCATTGGGACTCCAGACTTCTGAAGATCAAAGTTCATAAAGTTCATAGAGAACTGAAGATCAAAGTTCATAAAAGAGGCCCAAGGAACCTTCAAGATTTAAAGACCATTTGTGTGAAAGTATGGGCCAGAATCCCTCCTGAGCAATGCAGATGACTGGTCTCTCCATACAAGAGGCATCTAGAAGCTGTAATCACCAACAAAGGCTTTTCTACAAAGTATTAAATAAAGTGTGTTCAATACTTATTCCCTGTGTCATTTCACTTTATTTATTATGACTCAATTTGTATACTTAAATGTTCTGATTTCTTTGTATGAATTCAATATTTGGCTTGATGGCTACATCTGGTGGAAATTTTGTGTCAATAGCCCACTTAGAAATCCCCTTACTGATAAAAATGCTGATGTGTCAAATACTTATTTTCCCCGCTGTATATTTGGTTCTTCTCCTGACTGTTATCACAAATTTGGAGGCACACAATTGTATAGGGTGTTTATTTTCAAACCTATTCCAGCACGACAATATCTCTGTGCACAGAGCCAGCTCAGTGAAGATATGCTTTACATGGGTTGGAGTAAAAGATCTTCTCACCTACATCACTACCTGACTTTACTAACACCCTTGCGGCTAAATGAGCACAAATCGCCTCAAAATCTAGTGAAACAACTGTCCAGATGAATGGAGTATAATATGGGATGTTCAACAAGCTCATAGAAACTTGTGTTTAAGTGTCATACTGTATATCTAAAGAAGGAGGTATCAAAAAACAATTAAAGTTCTGGAAATCAGGGTTTGGTTCCTAAAAAACATGTGTGGTAGCATTATTTAAAAAAAATTATAAAATAGAAAGAATATCAAAAAGCACAACCTCGAAATATCTGTAACTGGGTCAAAAGTGTAATAATCATAGAAACTAATGTCCAAATTCCATGTTGCTGAATGCTGTAAGTTTGTACAAGAGGCTTTATTGGATTCTTAATTCTTATTTCCTGTAGCATAGGAAATCTGTCTATGAGGCCACAAGTGAAATGTGGAAATGATGCAATATGGCTTCATAATTTATATCAGAGGAAATACAGATCATTCATGCTGTTTCATGTTGTTTTTTGTTTATTAAAATAGAGATTTGTTTCCATTGTATAAAGTTGATGAATGTTTGCACATGCATGGATGAAACTGACTAGAAGGTTATTTAGCTTGCCTCGATGCATCGTGTGTTCGAGGCGGTTAAAGGTAACAGGATATTGTGTGTAGCAGAAATGGTTTCTCTGGACAAGAGATGACAAGCCCACCTGGCAGGTAGTACCTTTCCTTCCTGGCAGATCCTGGCAGCACGTTTGTGATTTTTTTTTTCAAAGCTGGCTGCTATCCAAAGAAAAACAAAGAACTAAAAACCCTCAAAATACCCTAATCTTTGCCAACTGGATTCCTGCCAATTCCACAGGTTAATCAATGCTCAAGTGGGTCCCATCTACACCATACTGAAAACAAAACAGCGCTGAGCTGGCGTTCAGATTTCCCCTTTTCATATAAGCAAAGGATAATCTTATCAAAGTTAAGATCCTTAGTGACCCTCACAGAGCATTAAACTGAGAGCATTATATATTCCTGACAGGCTAATTAACGCATTTTTATCACAGACTGTCAATAAAAGCTGCCATCGCAACTCCTCGGGCGTACGTTAAGACATTTTAATGCACTTGTGAATTCCTCGTCGGTGCAGATTACACAGGAATTCGAGAGATTCGAGCGCATTGTGGAATACTGCATGTCACGACAAAGTATAATTGGTCTCCTGGTTTGTTGATCATTGTCAAGAAAGTGGGAACATTTACTTTGGTAACACCATTTTAAAAGCTTTGCAGTGATTGATTTTCCAGCACTTCTTGAGGTGATTTAGGGTCGGAGTTAGATCTGGAGCATCGTCTGAGAAAACTAATTGCAAGAGCAGCATGTACAGATATAATATACCATTTTTTATTTTTTTCCCAACATGTATCCTATCTGCATAATATAAATAAGAAATTCAGTAAATCATCTTTTTTTTTTCTTTTTTTTCCACAAACCTTGCTGTGGTAGTCAACACATTTTCCATAGTTTTGAACATGCTAACATTAGCGAGATTAGCCTTTGAAATTGCTTAAAGGTATTGAGATTTAAATCTCAATCTTAAAATTAAAGAACAAATGATACGAAATATGTACTGTTTTAAAATATAAATTAGTCCAAAGTTGAAGCATTGGCAAAAATTAGACGCTTTTTGAGCGGTCATATATATATATATATATATATATATATATATATATATATATATATATATATATATATATATATTTGAATGAGGTATTATAAATGTTATAAAGTTATCGTTATAATATATTATGTAATGACTTAAATTGTATTTCTCGCAAATGTTACCTTAGACCTCTAATCATCCCAGATACACAGACCCACAGTGTGAAACTGTATAAATTTTACAGCATTAAATGTATGAGATACTCCAGCAATGATTGCAGTATCCCACGCTGGAACAAAAACATATTTTGGCTATCGAACCACGATAACAATGACACTATTTAAGACTAGGTTTCTTAAATCAGCTCCCATCTTATAATCTTTAATGGAGGATCAGATTTACTGTCTATTCTGGGTTTTTTTCCCATAATCTCATGAGATTTTATCAGTGCATTCAAATGTGGTAAGAATGTCAGACCTTGTTATGACAGATAATGAAAAAGCAAAGCCTTATCCTGTTATCCTGTCATTCTTTTGGGCATAAGAGCAATGCAAAGTCACGGTCCTTTACTGGGAAATTGTGCAGCTTCTGAGCTCTTTCAGAATTATTTTTCAAGATGACCCCAAAATAACAGACGAGTCACACGACTCTGAAGATACCCTACTGGTTGACCTGCAATTTAAAAAAAATGACCTGCTTAAATCAAAGATCTTGCAGGACTGGAAATGATATTTTACACTGTCCATAACATTTCACCATCACCTCAGTTGGTGGCTCCATTTTGAGTTTGTTTGTATTATACAGTATGTTGCTCACGTAATATTGGTTGTATTTTAACAAATAAATAAATAAATAAATAAATAAATAAATAAATACAAGACCCACCAGATATTCATTCAAAGAATTTGGGTTTTCTTGAGTTATTTAGTGTGCATTTAGTTGCTGTCTTGTTCAAAAGTCTCCCCCCACATTCCCCACTTTGTTTGACAATTGAAAGTGCTTTTTCCTCTAATTCATTCAGGTACTTCACGCCAGTCATAGTCCTTCAACGATGTGTAACACCTCAGCGCTATTATCAAAGAAGCAGCCCCATATATCATCATCATGTCACCTCCAGACTTGTGCTGTGTATCCTATTCTTGGGATCATAAGCACAATTCTTCTTCCTCCAAACATGACAAGTTGAATTATTGCCAAAAAAAAGAGTACTTTTTGTTTTGTCTGACCAGTTTATACTGTTCCAAACATGTTCTGAACTATCTAAAAGCTTTTATATATTGCTCTCGAGTACAATCTGACAGAATTCTTCATCAATTCTTAATGCATTGCTTATTGTTCTCTCTGTTAATGTTGTTGTGGCTGCTTTCGGGTTGTCCTGCAACTTTTGCTAAGTGACTGTAGGATTTTCCCCTAAATTTCTTCTCACTAGTGCAATGAGAGTTGATTGTAAAATCTTATTGTCATGGGCAGTGGTGTAAAGTCTTTTATGACTACTTTTTAGTTTGACTTAGAATTAAAGATATAAGAAATGTTTTACTCCACTATATTTTAATTGGCAATGATTGCTACCAATTACATTTTGCAGCTCTGTTGAAGATGTCATTAACTCTCCCTGACCCATATCTGCTGCCTGTAACGGACATTTTATCACTGCTGGCCTCATTTTCAGTCCAAAAAAGACCTTGAATCAATTTCACAAGACTTTGATTGCCAGCTTTTTTTGAAGTGGAATAAAAATTTTGCCCCACTCTGAGACTGAAAGCTGCATCCATTCACATTTCGCTCTGGATATTTGGTTTTGAATTATCTAAAATTTTTAACTTTTATTTTATACTAATAAATCTAAGTAAATCAATTTAGATCACTTTGAATACTAATGTTTCTTCTCTTCTTCTAACAATCTTTTTTTTTTTAAGATAGATTTAATACTTTGTCTTATTTTTTATTGTTGGATTTCTATTTCATTCTGGCATGTTGAAGAGTCTGTTTTGTACGACTGTAGTTAATGTCAACAGTCTGCTACATCGACTCAGGACTACTTTTCACTTCTGATCATCATCACTGCACCCCGCAACATTGTATATCTGCTATAAATGGACATTCGGTGCAACCCAGATGTGGATGGGTTCCCTCTTCAGTCTGGTTCCTCTCAAGGTTTCTTCCTTATGCCATCTCGGGGAGTTTTTCCTCGCCACAGTCGCCACCGGCTCGTTCATCAGGGACAACTTACTCATAAAGAACATATTCACTTTTAATCACCACATTATCTGTGTCAAGCTGCTTTGAGACAATGTTCATTGTTAAAAGCGCTACACAAATAAAAATAAATTGAATTGAATTGAATTAAAGGTTAATGTAGTGTTGAGGTGTACAGTTCCTAAAACCTCACAACATTGTTTTTGGCTTTTCACTAACATCTGTCTTGGTGTTAATGGCTGGTGTATCTTTAAACTTACGTTCAATACGAGTCAAATACTCAAGTACTGTTCGAATCAGACTTTTACTTAAATCATATTGTAATTGGTAATTTGAACTGTAACTTATTTTGCAGTAAGATATCTATACTTTCATCATAGTATGAATTTCAGGTCCTCTTTACACCTCTGGTCCTGGGTGATTAGTTGTGGTTTAATAAAAATAAAAAAATAAATAAATGCTATTGATCCAACAAGGAATGTTTTTTTTTCTGTGGCTTAGTAGTTTTTAAATACTGTCCCTAAAACTTTAGGAAACTCCACTATCTGAACCTGAAGTACTGAGAAACCTGGCAAATTTTCCCTTCACTTGAACTTGGAGATATAAACCTGTTCCAGCAGTGCCATAAACCTATGCTTTACAAGGGTTAAAGTGAAAGATCTTAAGTGACCTCCTTTAGAGCTTTGACCTGAACCCTATTGACAGTACTTGCCTTTACGAACACCCATGTAGCAGAATGAACTTCCCACAAATCTTCACAAGTACACTCCAAAATCTAGTGGAACATCTTCCCAGATAGAGGCTATTATAACAGCAAATGGGGACTGAATGTGGAATGAGATGTCCAAAAAACGTATACAAATTTTATGGTCAGATGTCCACAAACTTATGTTGATGAAGTGTATTTGTCATTAATGCCACAGTTCTTACATTTTCGAATATACTCCATAAGAAGGCGCTGACTCATGTTCAGTAATAGTGCCTTGGCACAAACACGAATGCGGACTGCGTTACTGAAGATAATAAATCTCAATTAGAGAGCACGCTTGGCTGGTTAGGACTGGTAAACTGTTATATTTACATTGTGCATCTCTCACGAAACATTTCCCCTCCATATTAGCACTAAAGAGACTCTGCATGTGAGCGCCTAAAGGAATTATAACCGCTGCCAGGATAGCATCATGCAACCACATGTCTTAATCATCACACGCTCTCCTCACATTCAGTCATTTTATTCAACTCCATTGTATAGTTCCAATGAAAACATGTGTAATATATTTTCTAATCCAAAAGACGTGTACGATGCTGTTATGGTTAGGATTAGGATATTGGCGTAACAGTTATTTGTTAGCAACGCTAGTGTCACGCTCTGGAGCAAAAGCTGCTAACTTGCACAGTCGTGTCTTGTCTGATTGACTACTTTTGAGGTCATTTCGATCCAAAAGGTCCATGAAGTCATATATAATTGGTCATTTGTTGTGTCTCGGATCAAGTGATTTTTGATTGAAAAAGTCATGGCAAAAGTACAAGATGAAACAAATGAGCCATTGTGTAACTAAATTGCTAAGACTTCTTCCTACTATTGGTATAATTACTATCCAAACATATCCAAATTATTAACCATACTCCTCCTAAAGCCTTCAAGATACATGCACCAAACCTGATTCAGCCTGTTCTGACTTAGTGCGAGTTATCAGAGTTCTGTTTTTTCCTTCATTAATATAGTCAAAGATCCCACTGGAACTGAGGACTTACTTTATCTCTCTCTATACCAATGCAATGCACTCTCTTTATCCATCTCTCTATTTATCTACCTGCAGTACCGGGTGGTGTATTTCACACCCAGGGCTTCAGTGGTGTCCTGCCTCAATCAATCCACCTCTTAATAGCATCATTATGACACTGAGGTTATAGAGCCCAACACTATTATAGAGAAATGTAAGATTACAGAGCGCTGCATCACAGACAGGAATCTCATACAGTGAGAACACAATTCAACAAGTCTCCTGTTATGTGAGGAGAAATGGAGGCAGAAGCTGTAGTAGTGGAAGCAAGTTTATTTTGAAAAGGATAGCAGGGGAGTTGATAGGAAAGCGAAAAGTGTAGGAATATCCGTGGTACACCTTGCAGGGGAGAGGTCCACATAGTCCGAACCTGTATCCAAAACGCTGAGGATTTATCAGTGGTACGCCGGAAGGCAGCGAGACCCACACTGTCCGAGACGGACGCCGAAGCGTAAAGACAATATCCGTGGTGTGCCTGGAGAGAGGCCGAGGTCCTTCAGTAGGCTTCGTAAACGAGTATACATATATATATGATATTAATTATAGTATAAATAATATAATTTTATAATTATAATTATAATATAATACATTAATATATAATAATATACATACATAATATAATAATCTCTAGAAGAATCATCGATGTTTACCTCATAAAATGGCCCCAGGTTTTCCCTGCATTTTTGTGCATTTTTTAACGCATTAAATTTTGCTTGGGGATTTGAAATGAAAGCAAATTGTGTGTTTCTGTGTAAATTTCACATGAAAGAAAATGTAAAAATATAAATGGTTCATGAAAAAGCTTAACAGCTGTTTTGAACTGTTATGGCCGACCTTTCCTCAGCTTTTCTTAAAAAAAACTGTCTTGTAAATGTGTCAATTTCAATTTCTTCTCCTCTGTCAGTCGTCGTGGAATGAAAAAATAAACAGCTATTAAATCCACACGAATATATTTGAAATTGGGCAGTTTGCTACATTGCGAGTCCGACTAGCGCTCTCTGACCATCCAATCAAAACACGAAAAAGTCGACATGACTGACGCCTTCTAGAGGGCCTCGGAGTCATCAAATCACAATCTGATTGGTTAAAGCAACAGCTTCAGAAAACAGAGAGTTTAGTCCAGCCGAGAAGATCTTGCTGGCCCTGATGGCCTGCCACTGTTTACACCTACGTACAGTGTAACCCCTTCTTCACTCGCCCATCTACCAACTAACAGCATTCTCCAATCCATCTGAGTTTCTTCATGCATCACCTTCTTATCCATCGTTCTACCAGTACCTCTCTCCTTTTTTTCCACACTTTCTTTTCTTCCAATCTAACTTCAAGCTTATGAAAGAGTTTCACACTACCTTTATCAATCCAACATCAGAGATTGTCTTGACAAACTTTAACTCTCTAGCTAATTATTACCTTGTGTTATAGTTTTGAGAAACTCCCTTGGGTTTTCCCAGCGGGATAAAGACCATCGTGCATGTTGTATAGTTGATTTTTATTAACTCGTGACCAGTGCACAGAAATCAACGCAATGATCTGTGCAAAGTCAATTATCGTTTTATTTGAATGACTTTAAAGTGTTAAAGAGCACACGAGCGGCAATGCGGAAACACCTTCAGCGTTTTTTTTTTTCAAGTGCATATCACTTAGGTATTGTTTATTTAGGCACGGTGTCATTTGACACTCCCGTCTATGCTCATTGCAGTTAGTATAACTTTATAACTGTCTGTTAAGATTCTCAGTCATCCATGTGCAGTTATCTGGAAGCGGCATCACGTTGACTGGACTTCTATCTGGTTAGACCGAAACCTTTCGCTGTTCATCCGGGCAGTCGAGAACTTAAGCAATTCAGGAATTGTACATTTAAGTACTGCATAATTGCTCAATTTTTATAGTTTTAAGCGTTACAATAACAATAAGTGATTTAGGATACATTTCCATTACATAGAATCACAGATACACTTACAAGGAATGTTTTCTTTTCCATACAATTTGCACAAAAATGTACCTTCGTTTCAAATCCCCATTAAAACCATAATGCAGTAAAAAAAAATGCACCAAATAAAAAAACAGGGTCATTTTATGAGGTTAATATCGACGCTTCTGGTGCAGTTGTGGCTCCAGTGAAAGGAGACGTGTTGAATTTATTTTTTTGGGTTTCTTGCTTTGGTAACGGAATTCAATCTTCATTAACAGTGGGGTTTTTTTTCAGCATGTGAATTTTTTGTTTTTCCCATTAACACAAGTATGACGACTTTCTTCAAAGATAAATACAGCAATAGTAGTGATGGGAAATTGCGACTTGTTGACAGCTATGTGGAGTTGATGAACGTGTATTCGCACCAACTTACAGATTGCTCTGACAGCCAAAAGGCAGAAATAACACCATTAATCAGCAATAAGTGCATTTCCATTGAGGAACGATTAGGGCATGATGATAGTCCTGATCACATTTAAGACCAGACTTTTCTCTTTTTCCTTTTTTTTTGCCAACCACATGGCACTTACCGTAAGACACTTCACCCTCATGCCAAGACGTTTTTTTCCCACGTGGATTTCTGATAAGAAGGTTACATGAGAGAGTGTGCCGTTTGCCTCATGCTTGATGAATGGGACGTCTGACAGGCACGTTCAGTGCCATATGGGTGAAAGGGCTGGGTATAAGACTGCATTTACAGATAATCAGTGACAAGTAAAAGTGAAACTAAAGTTAGACAGGTATATATAGAGCTAGAGCATGGTGTAGTCTCAAGCGTGCACACACACAGGACACACACTCAGTCAGAATGGTGAGAAACAGTGTGACGGTGCAGGCAGCTGCTCTCCTGCTGTTTGCTTTGCTCTTCATCTGCTGGAACTCTGCAGGAGGTGAGACATAATTCAGAAATCCTTTTTTAAAATATGTATTATAGATCTTTTTTTACTTGTTTAAAGAAAAACAAAATGACCCCCACAGTTATCAAGAACTGGACTATTATTATTATTATTATTATTATTATTAGTAGTAGTAGTAGTATAAGAAATAGGAGGATTATTAGTAACATTTCACTCAGTATAAATATTAATTGAAAATATGGAATCTGAATGGTTCATTTTAATGTGCTGGAACATAGACATGTTTTGAGTCCAAAATTATATACCACAGTGCAGAAGTTTTTGTTATATTATTTTCTAATTAATTACATGTTACAAAACCCTCTTAAAAAATCATTATTAGTATCAATGAGAGCTTAAACGTTTGCCAGATTTACATAATTAAATATTTCAGCTATTCTTTATTGCAATACATGTATATTACTCATCAGGGATAAACGATCATAAGGAACTAACTTACAGCAATAGAGCACTAATAAACTTACACATTCTTTTATATAACCTCATCTGTGTAAAGCTGCTTGGAGATGATGTCCATTGTAAAAAAGCGCTATATAAATAAAATTTGATTTGAATTGAATATATTTGACCTTGAGTTTGTCATTGTCAGCCACCGACGGAGTGCCAGACTGCTGTTTAGTGACTGTGAACAAGAAAATCCCACACAACCTGGTGAAGTCTTACTATGTTCAGACCCATGAGACAGGCTGCAGAGTGCTGGCTACAGTGTAAGTGTTTTATCATGCCATTTTTGTGTTTTTACATGTAAAATAGCATTATTTTATTCCCTTCACTTCATTAATTAATAATAATAATAATAATAATAATAAAATAATAATAATAATAATAATAAAAATAATAATAATAATAATAATAATAATAAAAACACATTTTTTATCCATTTACAGTTACACCAAGCCTCACATTGTAATAGTATTAAGACAGAAAGACTGCAACTTGTGATGTGCTCACACTAGAGACTCCTTCCTTAAATAAAACACAGATTAGATAGATAGATAGATAGATAGATAGATAGATAGATAGATAGATAGATAGATAGATAGATAGATAGATAGATAGATAGATAGACAGACAGACAGACAGACAGACAGACAGACAGACCTAGATAGATAGATAGACAGACAGACAGACAGACAGACAGACAGGCAGGCAGACAGACAGACAGACAGACAGACAGACAGACAGACAGACAGACAGACAGACAGACAGACAGACAGACAGGCAGGCAGGCAGGCAGATAAATAGATAGACAGACAGACAGACAGACAGACAGACAGACAGACCCTAGATAGATAGATAGACAGACAGACAGACAGACAGGCAGGCAGACAGACAGACAGACAGATAAATAGATAGACAGACAGACAGACAGACAGACAGACAGACAGACAGACAGACAGATGTTCGTTCATTATGTCTGAAGCTCATATGATTGCTTAACCCTCTGGAACTCATTTTGCTCTGAAGCTGTTTTGAGTTTTCATTTCTATTTTTTTCTCTGCAGGTTCGTCACGAGGAAAGGCAAACACCTGTGCGCACCTCCCGCAACAAACAACAACTGGGTTAAAAAGCTGATCATTAAACTGAACAAAAAATCAAACAAACGTACGTTTTTTCTTTCCTGTATTTTGCTAAAGTTTCCTCAAAGGAACAGAAACGCTGTTATAATCCATCGCAATGATGCTGACAAACCCTCTTCTTTCTAATCCCTGCAGGAAAGGAGCAGTAGAAAAGGATCTCGGATTAAACAATCCCAGATCGGATAACACACGTCCGGTTTCAATCAATTCACGCCTCAACTCGGATTAGACCGATCTGAACAGCTGAAACCGCTGCCAGGAATGAATAAGCTTAATGAAATGTATATCTGTTGATGTGTGAAAACAAACCCACCACCCAAATGCTGCGAATGTATTTTAAAATATTTCTAATATTGTTTTCCATCTTTATGCTTTTTATGATATTTATACCTGGTCTTTATGATATCAATTGTCTTTCGGATCATTGAGCAGATGCGGTTTTGTGTCACATTATAACATGCCACTGATTTGTGTTTGTATTTGTTTATAAAATGCTGTTTTCTGTTAACACATTTTTTATTTTTTTGTTTACAATAAAAATCTGTGAACATTATCTATTTATATGAGGACGAGTGGTTCTTTAAAACAAATGTTATAGACAGACAGACAGACAGACAGACAGACAGACAGACAGACAGACAGATAGATAGATAGATAGATAGATAGATAGATAGATAGATAGATAGATAGATAGATAGAATACTTCCACATCCAAAAAAAGTCCTATACAATTGTGTGTCAACATTTTTGTGGTAACAGTTTTTTGCTGAAGAACCACAGGAATCAGATGGTTCCTCTCTGTGCCTGTGTGTTATCTATGTGCGCCCCCTGTTGGTGTACTGATAAAAAAAACAAGTTTGCTAATACGCTTTACTGACCAAAACAAAAGTTGAGATGGTTGCAAGTAAAAAATGTTTAATATAAATATATATTTTTGTATATTTTGTACACACACACACACACACACACACACACACACACACACACACACACACACACACACACACACACACAGAGTATCTGTGAGAGTGAAAGGGAAAGTTTATAGGACTGTGGTGAGACCTGAGATGTTGTATGGTTTAGAGACAGTGGCATTGAGTAAAAGACAGGAGGTGGAGCTGGAGGTAGCAGAGCTGAAGATGTTGAGGTTTTTGTTGGGAGTGATGACGATGGACAGGATTAGAAATGAGTTTTTTAGAGGGACAGCGCATGTAGGATGTTTTGGAGACAAGGTGAGGGAGGTGAGATTGAGATGGTTTGGACATGTGCAGAGGAGGGACATGGGGTATATCAGTAGGAGAATGCTGAAGATGGAGCCACCAGGAAGGAGGAAAAGAGGAAGACCAAGGAGGAGGTTTATGGATGTGGTGAGGGAAGACATGCAGGACAGGGGGGGTCTGGAGACGGATGATCCGCTGTGGCGACCCCTAATGGGAGAAGCCGAAAGAAGAAGAAGAAGAAGAAGAAGATATAATTCCTCAAGAGAATTCATATCCAATGATAAGACAAGTCATGTTATATCCTTGGAACCAGTAGGAGCTGATTGTGCTCTGTGATATGATTTATTATCATGCTGGAACGTATCCTAATAAATTTAATCTTCTACATTTCCTACACTATTGAAGCAACACCAGCAACCTGTATGCTTGACATAAAACATGATGGATTAATGGACGTGGATTCATGCTTTTAACACCAAATTCTGAAATTATTATTGCCTTTAAGTCCTGTTTATAAAGCGCAATATGTTGAACCTTCCTCAAACCAGTATAGCAAATCTCATCTGGATTCTCTCATCAGTGAAGTGTTTCTGTCTGCACTATTCTTTGTAAACTCCAGAGACTGCAGAGTTGGATAATCCCAGGAGATCAGCATTTTCTGAAACACTCAATCCAGCCCATCTGGCAGCAACATCCACTATGATACAGTCAAAATAAATATAGAAATAATTTTTTTCTTTCATCCTGACAAAATACAGCAGGTCAATGTCAGTCTAATCGAAAAAAATAAAATAAAAGCTTTCATATATGTAAATGTTAAACCTCCGACCAGGAGAGGGCACTGTTTTCAAAAGTCACCATAGGATAGTACAGTACAGCATAGTCACCAAACATAGTAGGAAATGCGTGCTATTGAGAACGTTTACCAAAATGAGTAAAAAGAAAAGAAAATTTGACAGTGACAACCGTGTTTTCCAGGCAAAGACAATAAACAGATGATCTTTTTTAACAAATTCGAGGAGGCAAATTCGAAACATACATTTGTATGTACACACACACACACACACACACACACACACACACACACACACATTATGCACTGAGAAGATGAGTTTTTAAAGGGATAGTTGATGAAAAATGAAAAATGAAAATTCTGTCATCATTTACTCACCCATATATTGTTCCAAATCTTCTTTCAAACAGAAGAAACTCATCCAGGTTTAGAACAATAGAGTAAATGATGACAGGAGAGAACTATCCCTTTAATAACTGCTTTATTTTACTCAAATAAAGAGTACAAAGAGTACATTGAGAAATGATGTTAAATGTGTTAATCTGGAAGAAAAATCTCGCCCCCTGGTGGCGAAGGAGAAAAAAATGCTGGCCCTCATCACCATCTTTTCAGTAGGAGGTTCCTAATATGTTATCAAACAAATCCTCTCCTCTATTCCAGCAGAGGGATTTTTATTCTTGGTTTGATTGATCACAGTAAAACTCTATTTGCATGCAAATGTGATTGTATTTACTGTTGGAGGACAAAAAGCTGGCACTGTGACTGCAGTGTAATATGATGAGGAGAGATAAACGCAAAGCCTTGACTCTTCTCCCAGCTGCCTGCTCATCCTCAGATCCTCAGGACCAGCCTCGGCTATGAGACCGTCTGACACTTATCTTACATCAGTAAGGGTTTTTATCAAGTGTGTATCTGGAAAATAATTCTCTCTCTCTCTCTCTCTCTCTCTCTCTCTCTCCTGTGCCAGATGTCCCAGCATTCTTTGCAGCCTCGAGCATAAAACGCACTAATTACTGAACTCGGAAACAGTGTCCAATCTGGCCATTGAAACCGCTGAAACGTTTCATTCGTGAAGCAGCGGAAAGGAGAAAATAGACACGGATGATGCATAATGCAAGTCAAGGGCGATTATGAGAGCAAGAAAACAGAGCGCTGAATCATTTACAGCCCAAGATTGCATGATGCTCTTGCGTTCGATCGTGGAGACGGAAGTGGAATCGTGCTCTCATCACCTCGTGTGTCTGCTTTCTCTCGTCAAGCTTTTCCCTTTGATTTTTTTTTATCTTTTCTTTCTTTCTAGGGCTTTCTTAAATACTTTTTTAGGTGACACAGGAGCTTTCGAGCATTGTAGTCAGCTTTTCTATAATAATAATAATATTAATAATAATAATAATAATAATAATAATAATAATAATAATAATATTATTATTATTATTATTATTATTAATATCATTATAATATTAATAATAATAATAATAATAATAATAATAGTAATAATAATAATAGTAATAATAATAATAATATAATAATAATAATAATAATATAATAATAATAGTAATAATAATAATAATATAATAATAATAATAATAATAATAATAATAATAATAAATACAACAATAATAATAATAATATAATAATAATAATAATATAATAATAATAATAATATTAATAATAATAATAATAATAAATATATTATTAATAATAATAATAATAATAATATAATAATAATAATAATAATAATAATAATAATAATAATAATAATAAATACAATAATAATAATAATAATAATAATAAGAAATATATTAATAATAATAATAATAATAATAATATAATATAATAATATAATAATAATAATAATAATAATAATAATAATAATAATAATAATAATAATAATAATAATAATAATAAGAAGAAATATATTAATAATAATAATAATAATAATAATAATAATAATATAATATAATAATATAATAATAATAATAATAATAATAAATACAATAATAATAATAATAATAATAAGAAGAAGAAGAAATATATTAATAATAATAATAATAATAATAATAATAATAATAATAATAATAATAATAATATCAAAAAAGTCATCGAATTATGAGTAAATTATTTCTCAGATCCAGAGTGAGAAAAAAAATTCTGGTGAATTTAATTATTTTCTTCCTTTTTTTTTTTTTCATTTCGTTTTCACAACAAAGCACAATACAAATCAAAAGATACGAAATACCACAAATGTGTAATGACCTCAAATCGAAAACTAAATGTATGAAAAAGAGTGGGATTAAGCAAAAGAAAATAATTTTTTTTTTTTTTTTTTGAAAAAATAAATATATATAAATAATTAATTTCATTCATGAGTCCCAAAATCAGTCACATGGGTGGACATCCACAACGTTTTAATAACAATATATCTTTTTTTAAATAAACAGTATCCAGACAGAATAAAGCATGTATAAGAGAGATTGCTGGCTAGACTGGCGTGAGAGGAAAAGAAGCAGACCTCTCCAGTACATTATAACTAATGGACATTGCCCGGGGAGGTGGGATGGAGTTCCTGGACTGTTGCACGCAACAAACACCACTGCTATCAACCGAGTGCACTAATGCACCTGCTCTAGATGGTACTGCTAATGACTTGTAAAACCCAGCCTGTAGACCCAAACACTCGTGCTTTTTAATGGTAGCAGAGAGATCTCGGGTTCCCTGAAGGAGGGCCACAGAGGTCGGCGCATACACAAAACACGGGGAGGAGAAAATGATCGTTAAACCAAACAATGATTCGACAAACAGTATTCTCTCGCTGAAGGTTACACGGCTAACAAGGCTTTAGCGACCAATAATAACAACCAGTCACTGTCAATTCCCATGTAAATCCAAATCAGGTCTGAAAGGCTTATTGAAAAGCAGAACATCAATTAGAGTAGATCTTTTTTTCTTACAACTTTGTATATCCCACTATGTCAGGAACTGGAGCGCAGAGCCCCCTGCAGGCAAACCCACTAAAAGCCTCGTTTGAGGGACCAACACTGGGAGATTGGCCACTCTGAGGCTTGAACCCCAAACCTTCTGGCGTAATCAGTAACCCAGACCCTTAAACGTTGAACCAAATATAGGAACAGTAACAGAATTTGCCAAAATTGTACACATCTGTACAATTCAGACTTCATATGCACAGTAGCTACATTGTTCAACACGCTAATAGAAAATACACACTAATGAGAAACATTACAGTGCTCCACAGCGCTGTAACAGACTCATTGCAAGTTACTCAAAATAATAATAATAATATACTCAAAATACTCAAAAAATTATTTTACCATATTTATGCAATATTGCAGATTTTTGCCAATATAGTGTATGTATGGTTGGATGCTAACTGAATTTCATTGGCGCTGTACTTGAAGAAATATATAAATATAACACAAAGAGGGCGCTGGAGAGCTCGTATGACATTACAAAGTATTTATAGCGTCTAGAGGTTGTGCTGAGGCAGGTTTTTACTCGTTGTATTGATTATTGTGGGCTGATGTACAGGTACCTACTATCTCTCACCCCAGCAGCAGCTCTGTAGCTCCATACGACCACCATACTGGACCCAACACCAAACTGGGCTCTCCAGGACCCTGCTTTTAAACTGGGCAAAACAATAACACAAAAATGTGTGTGTGTTGCAATTTGGGCGGCCATGTTTAAAAGCTGCAGTGTTTGATTGGAATTTAAGTCGAGCCAGACCTCCCTGATGCCTACTAGATTGCATATTCTGCATGTGACCAGTTTGGTGACCGTATTGGAGCTATTCAGGTATTCTGCTGGAAAAACAGATAGTAGGTTCCTGTACTTCAATCCACAATGATCAAGGATGTAGATCTCCTCCTTTCTTCTTCACACAGAAGAACCCAGCTTAGGCGGGTGAAATAGAAGGTCGGTTGTATCCCTGCTGGAGAATGGAAAACCTCCTGGAAACACTCGATCATGGTTTCCTCTAAAAGCATCATTTATTAGCAAAAACCCTGGCATCAACTGCACACACAAGGTCATTGGCAGAATCTGAACGCAGAGCATGTACACTGTTCGACACTGTTGGATTGTGTTTTGAGTCCAAATGTAAATCCTGGACGTAGTAAAGAAAGTTTTGAGTGCTTTTTATTTTATTTTTTTTATACTTTTAAGATAAAGGTGCATTTGAGATGGGGATAGGCGGATCTATGCTAAATCATCAATACCTTCAGTTTGCGTTGAGAAGATCGACTGCCCCATCAATCCCATGTGGGTGAGTTTAATATTTATCTAACATGACTACTAATGATTTCCTGTTAGGCTGTGCCTGCGTTCATCGTACGGATGAGTCAGCATTCTGTCGCTTGGTCATACATCTTGGGTTTTGCTGCATCATCCAGACTTTTGGAGAGATTCAACTTTTTCTATTGTTCCTTCAGAATAAATCTAAATAAGAGAAGGAATGTAGAAACATCATGTGACAGTTTGAATATGGTTTATGTATTATAAGGAATTGTGGTATAAAATACTGGTATTAGTATTGATATCGACGATACTGGTCTTAGTGCTCAATGGTATCACCCATTTCTAATTTAAGCATGTTTAATGTGTGTGAGTCTGTGGGTATACAGTATATAGTATATAAAAGTATTGGGATACCAGACTTTTTCATCCATATATGGTTCCTTAGATGTGGTAGCATGAAATTTTTCATTCCCTTGAACTATTACACCTATGACAGCTCCATGGATATATGCCTTACATAGGTTGGAGTGGAAGATCTCCTGCTGTAGAGCTACAACCCTATTGAACACCTTTGGGAGGATTTTTAACGCTATGCCTGGGACACAAAAGAGTGAAGATTAATATATGAGGAAATAAGGACTAAATGTGGAATGGGATTTTGAAAAAGGATATGCGATATATTTTATTGCTAGGTATCCACAGCATTTTGGTTGTATGGTGTACATTCAGCCACTGCGTGTGTTCGGTAATTCAGAGGGAGTGGATGCTCAGTCTGACAGTAAAGTCATAGCAAATCCTATTAGCGCTGTTAATCAGGAAGATTGAAGCGTCGCAAAGGGGTCATGAGCAGGCTTCCTCTGTGTTTTATAATGAGGATATAGTCAAATGCCAAATTAAACTCTTCAACCATAAAGCACACACACACACACACACACACACACACACACATACACACAACCGCATGTCAATGACTGACAAGAAGAAGAAAGGATGCTACACACTCATTAGCTTCGAATATTAAAGAGTGAAAATCCGACATCTTCCGGTGCTGTATTTTATGTCAATAAAGCCTCATTTACAGATATCCACATCTATTAAAGGCTTTAAAAACCCCAAAGTTTCATCAGTAAGTGCACTTTGCTGTGGCTCCACGGCCAGTTAGGATTCTCATTTAATTGATGCGCTTTTAATGATATAAATCCGTGCTTTTTCGTGATGAAGGAACGGATGCTTTGATCTGGTCTGAGTCTCCAGGAACTCCCTTAAGTGCCCCGTAGATGCCTCAGTAAAAAAAAAAACAAGGTGCTCAGAGCTGTGGCACGTCTCACCTCCGAAGTGAAGAAACCGCAGCCGAGCTCGCGATATTTATCACACCTGATAGAAGGAAGGAGTCTCCCGAGAGTCTTTTTTCTTTTCTTTTAGAAAGCCTTTTCTTTGGCAAATGGTTGGATTGAGGCAGAATGGAGGTTTGCTGATCAAATAATGAAATAAATCAGTGATACACATAACAGCAGTTGTTTTTCTGCTCCAAAAACACGCCAATTGACATTTTTTTTCGCTGTTTTTCCATGGATTCAGTCAATGTTGTCAAACATATGAAAATCCCTCACATTATAGCAGCTATAAATGGTCTTCCCCCTTAACCCTTAACTGGTTGTATGAATAAGATCATTGTCGCTCTGGATAAGGGCATCTGCTAAATGCGTAAATGTTCATTTCAGCACACTTGCTTTTTCGCTCATCCTTTTTTTTTTTTTTTGCTTAAAAAAACGCTGACACTCTTGAGATTATCTTTTTTTTTTGCACCGAGCTCCGTGTCATCCATCTCATCCAGCTGCCTGTCACTTAAATGCTTTCCTTGCTTCCCAGATTAGAGCAGAAAAAAAAACTGCTGAGCGTAGATTCTTTAGATAGTGGAGAAACGGATCAGCATACGTGAAAAGAACATTGAAGGCATTGAAATCGGAGCTATAGTCCAAACGGGTGCTGCAGAGAAAATTACGAAACAGCTCAAAGCAATTTTTACCCGGTCGGATAATAATATCGTCCAGCTTACAGGGAAAAGCCACATAGCGCTGACCTCAATCAACAAGCTTGTAAATGATTAATGAGCAATTCCCAGTAGCTTTTAAAAAACCTTCACCCTTCAGGCGCTACACTTTTTTTTTCAAAAATCCGAAGGGATGTGAATTTTATTTTACTTACTAGCACCCAATCTGCATGCACAAGTTTTTTTTAATTGGCGCATTTATGCAGCAACCGTGCATCTAAAATATAAAAAAATTTATTCAAGTATTCTGTAAGCAATCATATGACATTCCAGTTATAGAGCAGAACCCTGAATGGAAAGAAGTCACATAATTTACAAACGAAAAATGCATTTATATAATGCATGCGCTTCACGAGGTGATATCAAAAAGTTTCAAAACTGGCTCACAAGAAAGTGATCAATTTAATCACCTTCAAAACAGTCCCCTCGCACAGCAATACAGCGCTCCCATTGTTCCTGCCATTTCTCAAACATGTCCTGGAAGTCTTCTTTTCAAAGCGTGTCAAGAAACTTTTGAGATTTGGGCCGGATCTCTGCAACAATGTCAAAACGCAACCATCTTTATCTTCGGGAAGAGGGCAAAGGAGCCAAATCTGGTGAGTAGGGTGGGCACGGACGTGAGATCGAGTGGATTGTTCTCCGACGATCATCATGCGCGAGTTTCTGAACGATTGCAGCATTTTCGGGAATTGAGCTTGTTGAAGGTCTTCCTGATATCAAGTTCATGTTTGCTCTTCGTTTTTAACTTGCTGTCCATGAAGAAATCTACATGGTAACACTTGGTCAAAATAGCACCAGTTAGCACCATTAATTTTGATTTTTTTTATATGCATACGTATTGATTTTAATTTGTTTAAACCTTAAAATTTGGATATTTTGAAACCAAATTTTTAACCAGATTTTAAACCAAATTGTCTTTAAAGAATTGGAAAGATAAATTAATAAAAATTATATAACATAAATAAAATGACCCCATATAGCTTTGATGTTTGATGTGTTTATTTATTTATTTATTTTAGAAAGAACAGTAGCCACAAAACCTTTACACTACTACAATTTTTTTTTCCTATTCCAAAAAATCAAGAATAAGAGCTAGCTCCTGTAAAATTAATTGTTTGTTAGTTGAAATATTATTTAAAAAAAAAAGATTTAATGCTTAATATTCATGAATTGTTATTAATATTATATAGTGATGTTTTATTTAGTATTTTCTTATAAGAAAACCGAATATCGATTTGATATTGATTTTCAAGATATTGATTTTCAGATAATTATGAACAAACAGCACACAATCAAAACAACCTGCCGATAAATATAAGCAAAGCTCCGAACATTTTCAAACAGATATCTGTATCTGTAAAAGTATCTCTTTATCTTTATTATCTACGATCTAATGTATAACCATCTCATCTCAATAAAAACTAGTGGATATATTTGCTTTGTGTTGAACCCTGTATTAAAGACTATAGTGCTAATCTACTGTATACACACAGATGCACGAGCGAGTCTGTTTAGAGAGATGGATAAAGCATTGGAGGAGTTCATTACGGCTGGAGGAAGAGGAGATTGCCTTTGATAAGAAGATAAGATCCATTAGCATGAAGCGAGGAGATGTTTCAAGCGTCTTTCATTCTGTTTATTAATGTTAGCATGAGTCATTAAACGACACTTACGGTAAGCTGCAAAGGTCTGTTAAAGGTCAACAAATTATATATTTTATATTCTTATTTCCGTCCTTAATAAAAGAAGATCTACCGTACATTTTTGGCAACATTAATTTGTGTGGATCTGAAAACTGCATTCTTTGTTGACACTGGTGTTTTAAAAAGTCATTTTTTCCTTCATCGGGTGTTTAACTGCTTTTCCTCTCTTTGAATTGATGCAAACGTGAGCGAATAATTCATCCCCATAACATAACTAAACATACACTATATAAAGAAATGTTTGAGGACACCTGACCACAGGATTGGTATGTTCATTCTGAGCATCCCAATTCCACATTTAGTCTTCTGGGAACTCATCTGGGAAGAGTGGAATCCAAGAGAGATTTTGGAGCTGAATGTACACTTTCAGGCATAACATTATAACATTTTGAGATTATAACATTATGAGCATTGAAGTGAATATAACTGATTATCTCTTCGTCATAATTGATGTGTTAGAAGCAGGAAAAATGGGCGAGTGTTAGGAGTTTGACAAATTGTGACGTCTAGACGTCTGGGTCAGAGCATCTCCAAAACTGCAGCTCTTGTGTGTGTTCCTGGTCTGCAGTGGTCAGTATCTATAAAACGTGCTCCAAGGAAGGAACAGTGGTGAACCGGTGACAGGGTCGTGGGCAGCCGAGGATCATTGGTGCACGTGGGAAACGAAGGCTGGTCCATGTGGTCCGATCCAACAGACGAGCTCCTGTAGCTCAAACTGAAGAAGTGAACGCTATTAATGCTTGATTGGTCAGAACTGTTTTGGCAGCAAAAGAGGACCAACACAATATTAGGCAGGTGGTCATAATTTTATGCCTGATCAGTGTGAGAAGAGGAGGCCTTTCCAATTCATCCCAAAGGTGATCAATAGGGTTAAGGTAAGAGCTCTATAGCAGGAGATCTTCCACTCCAACCCATGTAAAGCATATGTTCATGGAACTGGCTTTGTGCACAATTGTATGCCCTTAAACCAACAGCATGAAACAAGAAGAAGCATAGAAAGACAAACATAAAACCAAGAGTGCTGTAAAAGGTGGTGACTTATTATTTGTAACACATGTACATCGCAGCCCAGTAAAATGCTTTTATTGCATATCCCAGCAATGTTAGGAAGCTGGGCTCATTGTGCAGGGTCAGCCATGATACAGGAGCCAGAAGCACAGAGGGTCAAGGGCCTCGCTCATGGGCGGCAGCTTGGCAATACTGGGGCTTGAACCACAAACCTTCCATCTGTGATTCTGCACCGTAACCACTGAGCCAAGGGTGACAAGGAATTGGTTAAGGCATTGGACTTTGGATCCTTGCTGCCATTGCTGGGTCTTTGAGCACAGTTGTAAGTAAGAAACTTACATTTACTTCGTTACTGTCTGCCACTGTATGTGATGGTACGGTGACTGATAGGAATTGTATACCAGGGCGATAAGTCCTGACAATCAGGACAATTAGATGTTTTTGCTCTGGTCTGGGATCTGCAGTCAAACCCACCAGCCACAAAAATATAATAATTAATAATGAATAGCTGTCACTGTTATATGATAATCATATGGCACATTCATTAGTCTTGGTTTTCTCAGGTCCTTGGCAGAAACATATTTCTCCCAGCTCAAATTTTCTGTAACCGTGTATCGGTTCACCATCCATCACACGCTCTACAAAGATGTATGGCGTCTATATAACGCTCTAGCGGAATCGAGTGGCCTGACGATGACACGTGCAATAAATCCCACTTTGTAAAGTCAGTGATTGTCTGATTCTATTATAGTGACTAAAACGGTCTCATTGTTGCCAAGTCTGTCTCAATTACCCCGTATTGAGTGTATTAGGGTTCACCCTAAAAGTTCTAACTCCTTCAAATTTATTAATTTATTTGTTGTTTTTTGCTTTTCTTGTCATAAGTTCAGCTAAGATGTTTACAGAAGGAATCTCTGGTGCTAGTGTTTTGGAACATTCAGAGATATCCCCTTTTTTTTGTATATATAAGACTAGGAACTAGCTGGTTTAGGGATACAGAGTACACTGTGCCATTTTTAATAAATCAAACAGATGAAAAATCACATGACACCATCCCATTACTAAAATACATATTCTTATACAACATCAAAACCCCAACAACCTTTATATCTAGTTCAACCCCTGAAACAACAGTGCTGATGAACTGTTCTCCATCTTTTGGATCCTTTCTGTATTCAGGACACCTCACCAGAAGATTGGTATACGCTTACCGAACATCCCATTCCACATTTACTCCCCATTTGCTGTTATAATAATTTCCACTCTTCAGGGAGGATGTTCCACTACATTTTGAAGTGAGCATGTGGAGAAATTCATTCAGCTACGAGTTTGTAAGTAAAGTCAGGTATTGATGTAGGTGAGGTGAGGAGGCCTGGGGTTGAGGTCAAAGCTCTGTAGCAGGTCATTCAATGTGCCAAAAGTACAGGATTTAAAAAATTTCAATAAGGTCACAGTAAAATAAAAAAAATCAAGCGTTGAAAAAAAAAAGAGTAAATTCACTCCTGTCAGAAATGACAATATCTAACGCTTGAACTTTTTTTCCCCCTTTTTCCATTTCTTTTTTCTAGCAGCATTTCCTGTCCACATGTGCACGCCTTGTAAACGGATGTGGCGAGTCATTGTCTGGGACAAGCGTGCGGTAATCGTCGAGGATGTGCGGAGGTGGCTAATCACATTAGCATAATGGAGAATTTTCCGCTGGTTGGGCTTGGTGGAGAAATGGCTACTTTAATAGCAGAGCGCAGCTGACTGAAATGTTTTCCCTATTTCTTTTAACATGCACATTAACTTTCCGGATGTCTCGAAGGCAAAACATGGGCTGGGTGTTGAGGTCCTTCAGAATTCTGTAATAATAGATGTTTGCATGGGGGTGTGACTTGTGTAGGGTTTTTTTTCCCCCTAAAATAAGATGAAACCAATTTCACAAAAACTTGTGAACAATGAAATCTGATGGAACCTAAATGGAGAATTTAAGCGCTAAATTCAGTTCCACCTACTGTTATGGTTATGATGACGCCTCATGAGGACAGGAGGTGAACAAGCAAACAAAGAAATTTCTTAATTACAATCTATTTTGAAACACTCTGTACAATTTTTGGTTATGCTGAATGTTTTGATTGTCATGTACTAGCTGTAAATACACATTCCCTCAAAAGCCACTAAATTACACTCAATTACCACAATATGACTGAAATCGAGCAGCAATCTGCAATAATTGAGCTGAAATTTGCCAGCAAAGTGGCAGGAATCAGCAGTAATTGGCAGTAATCGATCAGTAATCAGGCAGTAATTGGCAGTAATCAGGCAGCAATTGGTAGTAAACAGGCAGTAATTTGCTGTAATCTGGCAGTAATCAGATGGTAATTGTCAGTAATTGGGCAGTAATCAGGCAATAATTGGCATTTATCAGGCAGTAATTGGCAGTAATTGAAAAGTAGTTGGCAGGAATTGGGAAGTAGTTGACAGTAATTGGGCAGAAATCAGCAGTAACTGGTAAACTAATATTGCAATAATTGGGCAAATAATAGGGCAGTAATTTGACAAGAATCTGCAGTAATTGGTAAAATACTATGGCAGCAATTGCCAATAATTGGCCAGTAATAGGCCAGTAATTGTCAGTGTTTGGGCAGTAATCAGGGAGCAATAGGGCAGTAATTGGTCAGAAATCAGCAGTAACTGGTAAACTAATATTGCAGTAATTGGTAAAATAATTAGGCAGTAATTGGGCAGAAATTGTCAGTTCAAATGACAAGTGCTGGCACTGGAGACTCCGTCCATAAGAATTTTAATAAAAGTCGCCTTGTAGTGAAATAAAATTTTTTTTTCAGATTTGTTGATATGATGAAGTCTCTGTTACTTAACAGTTACTATGGGAACCACAAGAAAGTAAAGGTTTGAGTGAAGCAATGTAGATTTTAATCTTGAAAAATAAATTGGGACCTTTGAGAAATCATCAGCACTGATATAAGAGCAGTCTGTGTTCATCTGTTCAGTGACTCTTGAAAATAAGCATTGTGTAAAACTCTCTCTCAGTTTCGTACACCTACTTTTCTTTTAGACTTTCCTGAGTGGAGAAAAAAAGGGGAAAAAAAAAGAAAATAAGTTGGCGCTTAAGTACATCGACTGTATGGAGAACCCGCTGTTCATTCGGGCAATAAATAATAGAGATGCCTTCCTCTTACCGTAAACCCTATTAACTTTGGCATTAAGTCATAATCGTATTTGATGGAGGTCTCTCATGTTTGTTCCTCTCTTCCATCGTTCGCTCTGCGTTTCGGCGTCTGCCCTGATGCACTTTCTATTCATTACCTTCTCAAAAGTCTAAAAGGCATCCCACTTTAAAATAGCTCAATCTTGATAAAGTGCCACTGTAATGAATTAAAGATGGGCTGCTTATCATCGCTGTGACAGGTACGGGAACACACTCACACACACACACACACACACTTACATCCACATACACACTAGTAAGCTCGACTCACTCAATCCCGGTGCTGAGTTGATCCGATTTTGCCCGTGACTGCGTGCTTCCGTGAGATTCATCACGCCTAATATGATTCTAACTACATTAAATTGTCATGTGTTTTCATTACCGACCCAAGGTGAGGTTTTTTCCAATTAACCGAGCGCTACATGCTGCCTTCCGTTGATGCTGTCGCTTCATTTCATAATTAATCGACTCCAGCAGGTCTTCAGAGGCCTATACAGGAGAAGTAGGTTATTACAGATAGTACAGTATATAGTGCCAGAGCTACAGCTTTATCATGGGCTATTTTGGGCATTTTATGGAGATTCTATTCTTTTTGATGACTTTTACAGGCATTCAATTTTGTCATGTTTTGGACAAAAAAGGCTTTGGTATTTGTGCCTATCTGTAGCCTAAACCCCAATCCCTGGGCCGCGGACCAGCATCGGTCCGTGGGTTAATTGGTACCGGGCCACACAGAAAGAATATATAACTTACATTATTTCCGTTTTATTTATTATCTGATTCTGAACGATGTTTTATTTTGGAAAATTAATGGATTCCCTCCACCACATTTGTCTATGACTCACTCTTGATGCATGTCATGATGCCTCGGTCACATGTCTTACCTCCATCCGCTACCTTCTTAAAGGTGCTGCTCCGGCCGCTAACACATAATACATTACTGCTAAATTCAAACCCCTAAGCGAGCAAAATGAACAAAAAACAACACAGTGGATTCACGTTTATTATTATATTTAGAAAATACCAGTTTTTATACCGGTCGTATCATTTTACTTTGTTGTATTTCTTTGCCACACCTTAAAGGCCGGTCCGTGAAAACATTGTCTGACATTAAAGCGGTCCGTGGCGCAAAAAAGGTTGGGGACCGCTGGCCTAAACCACAGCTGGCTGAAAGCTGATACAATTCCAATTCAGATTCTCATTCTCTCTCAAACTGTTATTCTCATTCTTTCTCGAAAAGCAGCATCATATACAGAATAACCAATGAAATATATAAGGTTTACAGTTTGGTGTGTCAGATGCGCCTGCCAAATAATTTTCAAACTAATTTGTTGCATAATCAGCAGATTCCGGATCATTATAAAATGCCAAAGATTTGGCCGATTAATTGACCGACTGATCAATCGGTGGACTTTTAACACAAATAAGTGACCAAACATAGAAAACAGTACAGACATATAAAACAATTACAATTACAACAATACGCGTATACAAAAGGGAAAAGAAAGTGGTACTTTTGTAGTTAAGATAAGGACTCCTGATCAGATAGGCATGAATTAGAATCCCAGCACTACCAAACTGCTGGGCCCTTGAGGATGGCCCTTAACCCTCACCTGCTTCGTTGTACAAAAAACAATGCTCAGTAAAAGGAGTTCTGCCAAATGCTATAAATGTAAGATTTATTTCTAGCCATTAATAAGATTTTTTTTAATGTATTTTATTGCATTAAATGAAACACTTCCTGTATTGGTTATCGTGTAACTGCAAGTCCCATATTGTTTTATTCATAAAAAATAATGTCCTCTGACCACAACGTAATGGTGTGCACAAAATCTTTACACACTCACTGCAGAACAACCCCGTCCTGCCCCACTCCACCATGTTTTATTCGATTGTCTGCAATCTCTGTATATGTTGCTCTTGTTTGTATCATATTATTTATCATTAATGCTTATTTACATTTACATTATTTTGGCAGACGCCCTTATCCTTATCCAGAAGTGACAGATTGGTGTGGTTGGGAATTAAACTCAACCTGATCTTCAGATGCATTAACCACTAAACAACCATCCCCATATGGCCCCAAAGTGGACTGAAAAGAAAAAACAATAATATTAATAAAAAATTTCTTTTTACTCCCAGGTTAAAATTGGATGTTAGATTGGAAATCTTATGCACCTCAGGAAATTGATCACTGCTATTACTACTAGAACAAAGAAAAAAACTATAAATGACTTCTGTCTAATGTGAACATACACTATATAGAAAATATTGGGACACCTGACCTTTCCTGCCATATGTGGTTCTTCTCCAAACTCTTACCTCAAAGTTGGAGGCACGTCTTTGGATGCGGTATAATAAAATTTTGTGTTTAATTCCAACATGGCAATGCCCCCGTGCACAAAGCCAGCTCCATGAAGATATGGTTTACATGGTTTGGAGAGGAAGATCTTCTGTTTTAGAGCTCTGATATCATCCCTTTTGGATGAATGTGAACACTGACTAAACCCCAGGCCTCCTCACCTTCTCACCTACATGAGTACCTGACTTTACTAACAGCTCTTGTGGCTGATGAGCACAAATGTCCATAAGCACACCCCAAAATCTAGAACATTTTCCCAGTAGAGTGAGGGGAATAATAAGAGCACGTTGGGACTAAATGTGAAATGTGATGCACAAAAAGCACCATATATATGACCAGGTGTCTGCAAACGTTTGACAATATAGTGTAGAATAAAGGCTGCACAGAAGGCTTGATTGGGATTGGATTCTCTAACCGATTTTAGAACCAATTATTGGCCCAATTCATTTCTAAGCTTGTTATTGTCTTCAACCAAACCTATAATTTGTTACCCTGAGTGCGTTCAGCAGCCTATAATCAACGTTTTATAACTCCATTTTCCCCCTGACATACGCTGAGAACAGTAGCGACACGCTGCTCTGGTTGCTAGTTCAATAACTACACCCCAATATCTGACATGTTTAATTAAACAAGTTGCTCGCGCAGGTGCCAGTGCTGCCTCGCGCTTTAACACTTAATGGATGTCTGCGGTTCCAGGCTGGCAGAATTCTTTCTGGAGGATAAGTGTCCTCTTAATCAATCGTGAGAACGCCTAAAGCCTCCTCATATATATATTTCACTCTGGTTCTTGCTGATATGTTGGGTTTGGTACTCTGCCTTGACGGATGTTATCGAAAAGCAGATGGATGAGGGTGTGTATCCTTGCATAGGGTCCATAAACAAGCTCAACACCTAGTGTGTGTAAATGAAACACATCAACAAGCGATCCAGGAGAGACTGCTTTAGCTTTGGGGTGCTGTGTTTACTCTGGTCCTCATACACAGAAGGCTGAATCTAATGGGATCCTGTTGAAAATAAGGTTATTGTGTTTGTATTTGGAAAGCAGTTACTTTAGTAGTAACACAATCTCATTGCCTGAATTTTTATTTAAACACAAAGTAGGCATGTTAGGGGTTTTTACTTTTTTTTACATTAGTAACTTTACTATCAGGTCCCTACTAACTGAACTGTATGGAATGGTGTGTGATTTCTGGCGTCAACAGTTCCTCGACCTCAGCTACATCACTTAAGTGTTTCATCAATTTTAGCGAGATCTTAAATTTAGATTAAAGATCCTTTATGCTTGTACCTGCCTCTGATATCTTCTAACGTATGGTATTTCGTTTCCCAAAATAGGAAATAAGTTGCTTAATCAGCAACTCTGACTAAGACTAATTTTTATAATATTTAATAAATATCATTCAGAAAACACTTATTATTCTAGTATTAGTAAATATAATGGAGTAAAGAAATCTGTATGTTAGAGTAGGTCTGTGTAACACTCCGCTGTAATCACAGACACATTACAGATCTAACCTCCTTTAGAAGCCAGAATATACCGAGTGATGGGTGAGAGCTGTCCGTGTCCAGGATATTACGCCGCTGCGGCCTCGAATCTCGGAGCGCTCGGGATGGAGACGAAATGTAAATAAGGACTGATTGGCGTCTCAATCAGATTTCAGCATCATCGACTTTAACGCAATTATCCGCTCGTTCTATTATGTTTGATCTGAGAAGATTTGTCTTTTCGTTTGAAATGGCGCGGTCGTGATGTTTAATAAAAAACATTTAGCTGGAAAAAAAAACGGAAACACAAACACACAAAAACATTTGCTTGGAGAGTGACATTTGTCAGTTCACATGCTTTTAATGGACAAAAAAGGAAGGTGCTTATCTATCTATCTATCTATCTATCTGTCTGTCTGTCTGTCTGTCTGTCTGTCTGTCTGTCTATCTGTCTGTCTGTCTGTCTGTCTATCTCTCTATCTCTCTATCTATCTATCTATCTATCTATCTATCTATCTATCTATCTCTCTATCTATCTATCTATCTATCTATCTATCTATCTATCTATCTATCTATCTATCTATCTTTCTTTCAATACACAATAAGCTTGACTGGTACATGCTATTTTAACATCTTGTTCCACATTTAGTCTCCATTTACTGTTATAATAACCTCCACTCTTCTGGGAAGATGTTCCAATAGATTTTGGAGTTTGTTAAGATTTGTGCTCATTCAGCCACAAGGGTATTAGTAAAATCAGCTACTGATGTTGTGTGAGGGTGCAGTCAGTGTTCACATTCATTGGCTTTGTGCACAGCAGCATTGTAATGGTCAGGTTTCAGTCTCTGTAACTGAAGGAAACATTTAATGCTCCGCATCCAGTCCTATTTTGTGGTACCAGTTTGGGGAAGAACCACATATGGCTGAAAAATGTCAGGTGTCCCAATACTTTTGTCCATACAGTGTTTTAACTGTGACTGTGAAATCAAATGCTGGTGGTGTTTTTTCAGGGACATTACACAACATGCCTGATGTTCTAATTGAAACATTATCCAGATATAACATGCACCATTAGAGACAAAACCTTCATCTAACTTTATCTCTGTTGTTCTCTGAAAGAAAGTAAGAAAGAAAGAAAGAAAGAAAGAAAGAAAGAAAGAAAGAAAGAAAGAAAGAAAGAAAGAAAGAAAGAAAGAAAGAAAGAAAGAGACAAGCAAATGCCATAACAAGGAAAAAAGGAAAAAAAAAAAAAAAATGACAGAAAGATAGAAATACAATAAGAAAGAAAGTAAAAAAAAAATAGATAAAAAGAAAGAAAAAGAAGAAAGAAAGTAAGAAAGTAAGAAAAGAAGAGTAAGAAAGTAAGAAAGTAAGAAAGAAAGAAAGAAAGACATGCAGTGTGGGGACTCAGTAAGTTGTGGAGGTCTTGTTCCTTTGTTTTCCCGACTCTAAGTTTCATACGGGACATAATTTTATTTGTATGTTTCAAAGCAGTGAAACTTTGCAGCTTTAATCTTTTTGCCAATGAGCTCAAATCAGATGGAGGAGGTTGCTAGGCAACACATTTTGCATCACAGCAATGAATGTATCTATTTATTTTTTCTCCCTTTTCAGTAGGTGATTTGCAATACTCCTCTGTTTGGCTCACATCCAGGCACTGAGATAGCGCTCGGTCTCCTCTCGCGTCTCCGTAATCAACAGTTAGAGTGCAGATTAAATGACGTATTACAGGCTGGAAAAAATGTGGGATCTGAATAATCTCTTCTTAAACGCAGGAGATATAAAACATTAAATGTATAAAATCAACCATAATAAACATATCATATTAGTCTTAGATATTTTTGTTTCTGCACTGATATTAGTGGGTTCTTCTTGCCTGAATAGACACATGCTCGTCTCAAACAACTGTACTGATCTGTTTCGATTTGTTTATGCGGTTTCTAATGCGGTACGACAAGAACAGACAATGTCAACAAGCTAAAATCAGCTAGAGTTTATTCTCCAAGGAGGTGGCAACCAAGCTTTCACAGGTGGGCCCTTGAGCCATACCCTTAACTCTCATCTGTTTAGACTATCTGTTTTATAAATTAAATAATAGTAATCAGCTCTAGATAAAGGTAAAGGCGCTTTATACGTATCTTTACAGCATCGTCAAAATCTTTCCACACGTCAGAAAGCAAGAAAGTAAGTAAGAAAGAAAGAAAGAAAGAAAGAAAGAAAAAAAGAACGAAAGAAAGAAAGACATGCAGTGTGGAAATTCTACTATCTATTGTAGTATCTACTGATCACCAACATACAGTTCAACATCAGTTCAACATCAAGCAGAACATTTAGAGAGGAATAAATGATGGAAGAAACTCCTGACTCGAACTCACCACAACATCTCATTTGTTGAAATTTTTTTAAGTGGTTGAAAAGATGATTTTGGGCTCGTGATATTTTTAATAATCAGTTTTTGACTCATTTATATCATTCTATTAATAGATCAGTGTGTTGGGAGTAACACTAGTCTTTTCAGTTGAAAAAGTCTTGTGAGAGAAATGATAATAGGAACATTATAGCCATAATAAATCTTAGCACTTTGGATACTTAAGTACATTTTGGGGCAAATACTTTTGCACTTTCACTCAAATGTTTGAAAAGAGCACTTTTACTTTTATTGGAGTCACATTTGACCTACTTTAACTCAAGTACATGTTTTGTGAAAATGTATTAGTTATAGTCATTGTTAAAAAAGGTTATTTTGCCTGGTGGCCATGTCTGGCATTTTCACACAAAATCCCTGCACACTGGTCAAGTAGGGTCTGATTCTAATGGTGTACAAAAGGTGCATAAATACATGAATTAAAATCAGCCGGTGAAAACGTTCTGACAGTACCCATCATGACCAAATACACACTCATCTTCTACAACAGCTAGAGCAAAGAAAAGGGAAAGAAATAGCAACAGAAAATGGCTGTGATTAATTTGAGCCTATAGCTATACATATCTTTAGAGGAGTGGATCAGTTTCCCATTGTCCTTGTCATTTAAACCGTAGCCTTTTGACTAGAATTGAAATTAGAGAAGAACATATAATAGATGATCAATAAAAAGAAGCCCAGCTAAGGGTGCCAGTTGTTTTATCGCTAGTGTAAATTCCAGATGTTTCGAGCCATTTCAAATAAACAATGTATATTTTACATTGTTAAAAAAAAATTATTTGTAAATAATAATTAAATCATCTGGATGAATTGAAATATGAGCCGGTCGTGTTGTCCATTCGGCTCGGTTTCGAAATCTGATCCTGAACATTCTCAGGTCCAAGTAAGAGCAGAAAACTGATCCATTGAAAGCAAATACAACATCTGAAAGAAAATTCCAGAGCAAAAGAAAATGCCAGAAAGCAGGCAGAGATTATTCAACTATTACCAAGAAGGTTGAGCTCATCTTTGAAACAAATGCTTGTAATGATGCACTTCTACAAAATCCCATATCTGGTGAAGGAAGTCAAAGCTCGAATGATCAAATCAGTGAGCTAGTTGTGAAGATAGAATCCCAGTAGCCAGATTGTACCTTTTTGAATGCGGAATGAATCTCCAGGTCATAATCAGGATTTACATGAGGATAGTGGACTGGAATGTTGGAGTTTAATTACGATTTACATGAAGATGGTGGACTGGAGTTTGCTACTGCAGTCAGAAGTCACTGATTATATGGCTAATTATGATCATAATTGCCTTTGTGACCAAATATAGTCGACAAAAAACATTTGATGGCTTCTGCCACAATCTTTGGGGTACCATGGAAACATTAAATTTCATACATGTACAGTAATGGGTTGTACTTTGTGTTTAACGTTTGGTAATTGGTGAGAAATGGTTGTAGTAATGCAACTGACAGGACATTGGACCCTTGAAATTTACTTCACTTATACACCTGAACAGTTGAGGTTTTACTCAAGGGCCCAGGAGCAGCACACTGGCAGTGCTGGGATTTGAACTCATAACCTTCCAATAAGAAATCCAATGTCTTAGCTACTGAGCTTCCACTTCCCTAAACAATACCCAATAGACCAGACAAGACAAAACAAGACAATGAAAATTGCATGAGCCTGGTACTTCGGGATGGTGGGTTAAGTGGGAGGAGGGGTATGGAAGGGGTGTGCAAAAAATAGTAGTTGAGTTCGTAAACACCTGGGTGTGTGTTTTTGAGTATTATGGTTGAGTTGTGTGGTATAACTTTGATTTTGTGGATTGTCTGTAGGAAATGTCTTTGGCCATTCCTCTGTGTATATGGATGACGAATGGTGTCCAAATGAAATAAAATAGGATAGTTTTAATTTTAGGACCTTCTTGTTAATTATTAACTTTTTACCAAGGTATGGCATTAATGTTATTCTTTCATCTCTGGTTTGTTCGTATGGTTTACATGGCAGTATTTAGCTCTGTAAGAATAACGGTTGCACGCTTTGTAATTTTGAGCCCAAATGTGTCTTCAAATAAGTGCATTGAAGATAGAAGAGTGGGATGGCATGAGTTTAGATATTTGCTCAGCAATTTGTTTTCAGATGTGCAGTCCATTTCTGGAAGGTATGTACAGTATAAAGTATATCTGGTGTATTTTGTCTGTGTATTTAGGTTTTAAAGTTGTTTTGTATTGTACCAGGCCTAGAGTGGTGATATTGGCTATGAATGTATGTATGCTCTGTAAGATCTTGGCCAGAACTCTTGTCTGAGCAGGATTTTTCAATTTTTTACATGGTATGGTTTATAGTAAAAAGTCAGATTTTGATATTATTTGATATATTTTGTACCTAGGTTACTTACATGGACTGCAGACTTGATCACGCAGTCTCTGATATCTGTTACCGATTCAAGCCACAACAAAAAAAACTTACGATTTATCAAAAACATTTTGCATTGTAGTGCACTGTGCCTAAGAACACCCTTGACTGCAATAAAAAAACAATCACAATGATGCACATCTTCTCGTGGATTATTGCTTTATCCTGCAGAGCACAATTGGACCTTAAGGACTTCCTTAGGGTAACGGATCTTTCTTTCACATTCAGTGTTAGCATAACAGAATTATTGCCAATTATTGCCAAAGGTTAAACGATATTAGCTCCTCGGAAAGCCACAATACTGTCAGGTGTATTTGTAAGTGCTTCCTTTAGAAGGTGATTCTAAGTGTTCTTAATTATGATGGTTCTGTCAACAGACACTCAACAGAAAATTAAAAAAGGTGCTGAAAATGCCTGAAGCACCTTGAATGTTTTAATGACTGCCTATGAGATGTAGTTTGGCAGCTTAAAATAAGAAAATGACATTATTACTGTCATTTATTACCTCTTTGGAATGAGAAAGCAGGATATATGGTATCATTCCCTTCAACAAGGCATGTACATTTGAACATCATACATTACAGGCCCTGGCACCAGTAAGGTTGTCCGCTGGATTATAAGTGCTATGCGTCTGGCACTAAGACTCTTCTATTCATCACGGCTCTGGGCAGCAGGCTTGATGGGCTTGCCTCCTCCCCTGGGTTTGGCCAAATGAGCACTAATGGAGGAGGCATTGCTCTGCTGATGGGCCTCTAATGGTGATGGAGGTAGGCCGACTGCACCCTTTTCTATGTTTTCTTTTTAGACAATCCTGAGCTCGACCTCTGTACAGCAACGAACAGTGTTCGTTTCAGTCATAAGGGCTTTTGTTTGGTCAAGCTATTCACACTCTGCGGCTTTCAGCGGTCAGCCATGCATTATTTATATTCATGATAGAGGACGAAGCAGTAAAAGCAGAATTAAGCGGTAATGAGATCACACTATTCTGGTGAAATGTGTCCTGGCTTGTTAGGTTCAGTAAAAGTAGGGAAATTCCACTTTTTTTAAGGCGGGTTGCAATCCAACCAGTGTGATTTGCAGCATGCAGGACAGGTGAGCCCTAAAGAGGGTCGTGCAATCAGATGAGCATTCCATCAACGTACAAATCCACAGCATCTACAGTGAGCGGTGCCGGACCAGAGACAATAAGATAGTGAAGAACCTCAGCTATTCCAACAAAGGACTCTTTTCTCTGTTGCGTTCAAGGAAGCACTTCTGTTCCTTGAAGGCAAACACAGAGAGAATGAGGAGAAGTTTATCCAGGAAAACACCTAGACACTTTAACACTGGACTGTTAAACAGTGGACTGGACACTTTAGTTTGACTTTAATATCAGCACATGGACACTTTAGTGACAATCACACTGGAACAGCTTCCAGAAGAGTTGAGGGAATTATAAAAGCAAATTGGGACAAAATGTCGATTGCAATACTCAAAAATCATTTGTCTCTATTATACCCTGTCCTCTACATCTGCTTTTTTCAAACCAACTACCTGCATGGCTTCCCTGACCACATCCATAAACCTCCTCCTTGGCCTTCCTCTTCTCCTCCTTCCTGGTGTCTCCATCCTCAGCATTCTCCTACTGATATACCCCATTTCCCTTCCTTGCACAAAACATCCTACATGCTCTGTCCTTCTAATAAACTTATTTCTAATCCTGTCCATCGTCGTCACTCCCAACGAAAACCTCAACATCTTCAGCTCTGCTACCTCCAGCTCCACCTCCTGTCTTTTACTCAATGCCACTGTCTCTAAACCATACAACATCTCAGGTCTCACCACAGTCCTATTAACTTTCCCTTTCACTCTCACAGATACTCTTCTATCACAAATCACTCCTGCTATCACTCTTCTCCACCCACTTCACCCTGCCTGCACCCTTTTCTTCACTTCTTTAACACACTCTCCATTACTTTGCACTGTTGACCCCAGGTACCTGAACTCCTCCACCTTCTCCATCCCTTCTCCCTGCACCCCCCACCATTTCACTGCCCCCTCTCATTCACACACATGTACTCTGTCTTAATCCTTCTGACTTTCATTCCCCTTCTCTACCTCCACCTCTCCAGGCTCTTCTTAACTTGCTTCCTACTCTCCCCAAAAATAACAATATCATCCACAAACATCATAGTTCACAGAGACTCCTGTCAGACCTCGTCTTTCAACCTGTCTATCACCACTGCAAACAGGAAAGGGCTCAGAGACAATCCTTGCAGTCCAACCTCCACCTTGAACCAGTCTGTCGTTCCTACTGCACACTTCACTGCTGACCGATCCGGTATGAATTCTGATTCGTGAACCGCATATTTGATTTAGCACGTTTTAAGCTGGATGTCCTTCCTAACGCAACCCTCCCCATAGGACCGGCACTAAGAGCGCACTGACTTGTGCAGCCCTTTCCCTTCTTATATATTTTTCTGATTTTTTTTTCTTTCTTTCTTTTTTTATTTCATTGTGAACATGTCTTAATTGTGTCTTTCTATTATGGGAATACATTCATCTATAGCACTTGCCTATGGAATCTTATGACTCATATTTCATGAAGAGTCCTAATTAAAGAACGTTTCAATGTAATTACATTCTGACCCCTGGCTTCTACAGTATCTGCTGCAGCTCTGCTGAGATTTCTTACAGGTAGATTATAAAGATAGCAGTGCTATAAGGTTACACTGGTGTTTTAAAATGGAAGATCATTATATTTAATCCACTCCACTGGGTTCCGCATCACTGGCGGAACTCGAACAGTTGGGAGTTTTATCCAAATGATATTGTCTAATGAGTTCGTTTCAACTTTACATAATGATGTGCCAGCTTAACTCCATCATCACCAGTGAAGTGTAAAAAAAGGACACTTATACTCTTCATCAGTGCTCACATCTGAACATGAACAGACTGCAGCAGAGCACAGACACTGAAGAAAAAAATAGTTTTACTGAGGTCGGTCACCTCATCATACTTTTCCTCCTTCACCAAACTTATCATAACCTTTTGTCATTATTATAATTTGTCATCAGCATTTTATTATTGCCATCATCATCATCACCACCATCATCATAATTATCTTCGGCATTATCATTTGTCCCTATTCTTCTCCATCATCCTTCTTTGCCATAATCACCGTTCTTCTCTTTAGTTTCTCCCTCTCTCTGGGGTCATCCATGCCATTATCATCATCGCTATCTTTTTCATATTCTTCTGTTTTTTTCTTTTCTTTTTCTTTTTTGATCTATTCTTTGTCATTATCATCATCTTTATCACAATCATTAAGTCACAATCAAAATTTTCTTTTTTCTCCTTCTTTTTATCATTGCGATAATAATCATTAGTGATAATTTACCTAACAATGATCACCACCATCATCATCATCATCATCATCATCATCATCATAATCATTCTTTCTTTCTGCCTTCCTCCTCCTCCTTTTTTTTTCTCAGTGTATTGTAAAACATATATGTATTTTAGCCCGGTTTGTCCACATGTGACAATTATTATATTATTATTATTAGTAGTAGTAGTAGTAAGTAATTGTTACATTTCACTAATTCCCCTATGCTCTAAAACACCATCAGTCCATCCCAGAATGAACTCAATTAAAGCTGAGTGTGTGTGTATGTGTGATGATGATGAGGATGATGATGCTCATGTTTACACACACTAAAGAGACAGAACCGAGCTCCACACTCCACGCCTCAGGAAGCCGCTGATGAATTTTTACGTCTTTTGCAACCTCACTCTGATCTTATTGGTCCAGTTCAGCCGGACCAATGAAGGGCCACCGTGTGCAGGATGTTGCCAGTTTTTTTTTCTTCTCCCCCATTAGCAGGATCTTCTGCACTCAGTGACGCTTCAGTGCAGTGCAGCCTCCTTTTCATTCAAGTTTTTATCTTGCGTTGCTTTGCATCACCTAAGCAGAGACCTGAAGGACTTCAGCACCGGAGCTGTCCACTTACTACTCACACTCCACCCTGAGCGTCACGATTCACACACGCAGAAAGACACACACACACACACACACACACACCCTTTCACACTTGAAGCAGGGAGCACTGACATGCCGGGTTGCAGTGCATGAGAAAGGAGAAGCTACACAAAGTGCAGACAGAGTGCTCCGAGTCTCAACGCGGGTACGTCTCCTTGCTCTTTCCCTTTTCAACCTGTCGAGCCATTTTTGTTTGCTCTGTTTGTTTATTTGTTTTGCATTTATTGCATTGGAGTTTCACTTTTTGTCCTCGCGCAGTACCAGGAATCTACTCGCGGTGTGTATTGATTACGACACGCGCGCGCACAGCTGGGGTATTTGGGTCAGGGTGTGTTGAGTGCGTGCATAGGCTTTAATTGCACCAGAGGCAACAACAAAAGAGGCATTTGAAATATTCCCACCCCGGGTGCACAAATGCGTGCAATTCTGGGGAAAAACAAAAAGGACAAAAATCTGGGAATTGATTGAATGTAGTACTTGATTGATTTGCATTTGAAATGCTCGCGCCCTGCAGCAAGGTTCATTCAATGTCTGTGTGTGTGTGTGTGTGTGTGTGTGTAGCAGTAAAAATCGCCACTGCGGAGCTGAGTGTAGCTGATCAGCCTCCTTTATAATATTCCTGCGTCGTCTCTGACGTCTTTCAAGAATCACCACGTGTATCCTGTGGATACGCATGCATTTACACTCTCAGAAAGAACATGGTGCCAAATGGTACTTTTTTTACCCTTGGTGTTGAAATGGTACTCTTTCACACTTGCATAAGAGATAAAGATTTAATGGTCGTTCAGTAAGTCAGTAAGGTCCAATGATTTATTAATTCATTTGATTTTACTCTATAAAATATACACTAAAGGTCCAAAATATTGTCAGAACAAAAATTATTTCCAGGCTGTTATTCTTTGCAACTTTCTTCTGAAATACAGGTAACATTTTCCGATACTTGTTTTGTCTCCACATGATGTATCTTTCAACTGGAAAGATGTGTAGGTGTGTGTTTAGTTTATATTTCCTTTTTTTCATTTAATGATTCAGGTATTCGAAATTTTCTTGCCATATGTGCTAGAAAATCTTTATTATACCATACAATGAAATTCCTACTCAGTGTACTCTTTCCTGTCACTGAACTGGTAGCATTAAGAGTACTTTATAACCCAGGAAAATAGCATCTATTGTACCTTTAAAGGTGAAAGGAACCTACTAATGTATCTGTATAGGTACAAAAATAAGTACCCCCTTACAGTACCACAAGGGTGTGTGAGTAAAACATACTGCCTGAACTTCATACCAACTTTTCTGAAGCACACTTTTTAGTGCTTTATTCACAAATGGCTGCTTTTTCTTGCTTTACTGCCTCAATTTCCAAGCCATTAAGGTTTAATTAGTTTGGCTCGAATTTCAAATGAGTGCATTGCAGAGATAATTAGAGATAATCGTACCAAACAGTGCTTTCGTTTGTTGCTGGATGGTTCCCTCAACATGTAGTGTGCATCTTTACCCTGGGAAGGTGCATGTAGTAAAGGTTTAAACCACGTGCAATCGGTGAGTCTGTATGCCTATGACCTTATGCAATATTTAAAAGTGAAAAATACATAAAATATATGAAGGATGTATTTTTGATGGTATCACCCTAGAAACAAAGAAAATTTGGTGCTATACTATATACTATATAATATGCTATACTAGACTATATAGCATCAGCAATAAACTTTCCAGCTAAGTAAAAATTGAGCACTGTAGAAGTCTTGGGTGTTTTTTCAAAGAGCCCGAAAACCAACCCGAATCTTTCCTCATTTGCAGTACATTTTAGAATGTGGTAATAATAAAGACGACATTCTGCTCACTACAGGACTCCTATAAATCCATGAATCCATGCAAGGATTATAATAACACTGTGTCACACAGAGTCTCTCAAAATTACGTGTGTTTTCTCAATTAGTTTCTCCTTTCCATTATCGCCTCTGGCTTGTTCATTAGAAATCTTAAATCTTTGTGACAATGTTATCAGAAGTGCTGTCCAAACCGAATGGAAGTTGTTCTCCAAAGGGGCCAATGGTGATTGCAAATTTCAATTACACCCTCAAATAACTTTAAATTTCGCTGTTGCCGTCATGAACTCTGAGGCATTTAAAGGGAATCGCAAGTCAAATCTTTTAATGACGGTCCGAAAATCAAAAACAGGAAAAAATAGAATAAAAAAGAACAATTATTGAAAGTAGGAAGAAAAACAGAAAGGTGATTCGAAATTTCTATTTGAATGGGATAAGAAATAAGTGAATTTTCAATACATGGATAATTAGCTGCATGAAGGCACTAAAATGAGTCAAAATAAAACCTTTCATGGACACATAAAATCAGATCTGTATGGTAAAATAATGTTTTTTCCAATGCATCTGTGATAACTGTTCCATAGATTAGTAAAGACTTTCAACTAGCGCACTAGAAATAAACAAAAATAAATACTTTCTCGAAAGTTTCCAGCAATGGCAGTTAATTCATAAATATAGTTTTTGATGCAGTAGGGTTGCCAATTACAACCTTTAGAACCCACTTACAATAAAGTATGAAACAGACGCTAAAATGTCAAGAGTGTTTCCATAATATGAAAATCACAGCAATCTGCCAATGATTACAAATTCATTTAATACACATAAAAAAAAATTGTTACACTTTTTTTTATCTGTTGGATCAGATTTTATAATTATGCAACATCCAAGTTTCTTTCCATCTCAATCTGTCTCTCCACTCTGTCCCAGAGAGTCTAAGACCAAAAATAATAAATTATTAGAAAAGTAATTTTCCTTGAATGTATCTATTAAAAAATAAACAAAAGGAATAAGCATCTGCATTGAAAGCTGCAGCTATTGACCTTTACTTTATTATATTAACAGCTTCCAGTGCATGCTTTTTTGAGAGCTTGCTCATTCTTGACCTTTCTTTTGGACTTCTTTCAAATTGCTAATCCTTAAAAATCGCAAAAAACGTCCAAGAGGAAGGTTTTAAAATGGAAGCGCGGTTCCTTGGGACGTCTGTTGGCTCGCCAGTGCTCGTTAGTGTTGGCTCCGTTCCTGTGCCAGTTCGTTTATCCTGTCCTTATCATCATGTCCTCATTTTAGGAGAGACCTGCCCCACCTTTTACGTCTTCACACAAACTTTCCTTGTTTATATCAGGTATAGGGATATGAGTTTGGTAATTGGTGGAAAGAGAAATATTAGTGGAGGGACTATGAATACTGAATAATGGTGGGTGAAATACGGAGTACAAAATGTTAACTCGATCTGCTGTGTTTCACAACTTCTAAGCACAAGCTGTTCTGTTTTTTGCCTGGCAGAATTCGTAATCCCAGCATGGGGGCTCTTTCTCTTGCCGTTCCTTTGATCGCTGTGGGAATTTACATCCAAATTCCTGCATGTCCCTGAAAGAGTCCCACTCGTCCAGAGAGCTGCCTGCAAAGAATTGAATCATTACATCTAAATGACGTAAATCTTTATTATTCGTGGCTATTATAGAACAGATGGTTCATAAATATTTACACAAAATGAACAGTATATATTTCATTGAGATGCTGCTCGCCTTTGTCTCGGCTCGTCCATGTCGTTGTTTTTGTTTTGGCCGAGAGGGTCGAGCGACTGTTTGGGATTCTGTGGGTGCATGGGCAGAAGCTAGCCTCAGTGAACTCGTTAGCGAGATTAGTTCCAGGGTTTTCGGTCCGTGTGCTGCAGGGGACTCGAATCAATAGTGAGCAGTTCCCATGGAGAAAATAAAAGCTTTGTAGCTGCCTCATTTACAGAGGCTGTCCCTACAGGAGTGAGGAATGAAAGGAAGAGCTGGTTGGGATTCCAGTCAGTACTGAGCAGCAGGGGAAAAGCAGACCTGCACGAGATTAAAAATGACAATGATGACAGTGTGGGAAAAAAAAAGCTTTTATATACAAATATATACAGCTAATCATGATTACACGTTGGCCAATCTGGTCTTCATAAAATTCATAAAAATTTCTTTAAAAAGTTGGGTCCAAACGCTTCCAATCCAGCAGTGAGGCTGGCTTTAGTTTTTTATATGTTTAAAGTAATAGGAAATATTACTAACACTAACACTGCCCCTCATCATTAAATATAACCATATAGACATAAATGGTGTGTAGCTGTTTATTTATTAATGATACTATTTATTCTTATTATTAATGCCTATAAAAGCATTTGATGTTTCCATACAACATTAAAACTATTTTGATGCTGCAGTTTTATTCTTATTATATTATGTGCAGACATTAATTAAAGATATATACCTTTAAACAGTAGGTGGCCACACATCCTTCACTGAGACTATCAAGCAAGTTCTTTTAAATGGACTCACAAATAACTAACAGGAACAGACAAGGAGGCCACTCCTCGTTCACTGAAACTGCAAAACTTAAAACTTACATTTCATTCATTTGGAGTAACAGGCACAGAGGCCATGCCTCTATCATTGTAACTAACAGGAACAGAAGCCACACCTCCTTAAGTGGAACTAAGTCTGAGTAATCACGCCTCCTCACTACGATGAAAAGAAACCACACCTCCATCTTGGAAACTGATAGATATTGAAACTACACCTTATCTATTGGAGCCAACATTTATGAGCTCAATGTCTCCATGACTGGAGATACAGGAGGCATGTGTCCTTCATTGGAAGTAATATTCATGTTTGAGATTCCTCTTCGTTTGATCAAACAAGCTCAGAAACCACACCCTCTCTATTGAAACGAACCGTAACCAAACCTATAGCAATGGAAACCACGCCTTCTCCAATGGAATCAATAGCCATGAAACCATGCCTCCTTATTGGGCACTTAGAGGAGCATGGTTCCTATGTCTAAGTTCCCATTGAGGAAGCATGGTTCGTGTGTTTGTGGGAACTTATAGACACAAAAACCACACCTCCTTTATGGGAACTTAGACCTAGGAATCGCACTTTCTCCATGGGATCTTAGACACAGTAACCATATCTTCGCTATGGAAAATTAGACACAGGGCCTGCACTTCCTCCATTGGAACTTAGACACAGGACCTGCATGTCCTCTATGGGAACTTAGAGGAGCATGGTTTCTGTGTCCAAGTTCCCATTAAGGAAGCGTGGTTCTTGTGTTTATGGAAACAAAAAGACACAGGAACCACGCCTCCTCCATGGGAACCTATAGCCATGGGTGACCTGCCTCCATGACTGGATCTAAAAAGCTCTGAGGCCACACCTCCTTCACTGAAACTAACATTCAAAGAGAAGCATCATGACGTCCACTGGAATTTCTGTAGCCATAGAAACCACACATCATCAATGAAAATTAACAGACAAACACCTCCTTTACAGGAAGTAACTGACAAAGGCCACACCCCTCTACTGGAACTAAAAACACAGAGGCCACACCTCCTTGATTAAACTTTACAGACACAATGATGGTGCCTTCTCCTTCAGCACAGACACAGGCACAGAACAGAGAACCTATTTGAACCAGGAAAATAATCATTTGATAGTGTTTAATATAAAATAATAAAATCAAATCAAATAAAAGAGCACATTCCTGGTGCAGTGACTCCTGCATCGATTCAACGAGCCCACAAGCTTTTCTAGCTCGATCATACCATTAAAGAGCAGCGCACTGATTTCCATAATCGAGTGTTCAGGAGAGTTTCTCTCGTTCTATCACATTTCTGCATTAGCCATTATTTAATAATATCTGTTTTTATGGAAAGGAATGTGAGGCCCGTGTTTACCTCGACATACGAGCTAATGCGCAGCTGATTCACTGAGGAAATAACAGCAGTCACTTATTTTAGGGTTGACTTCAAGGTTGTCATCTCTCTTACTCTCCTCCGCAGTGCTTTTTTTAATCTGGAGGCGTTTAAATTTTCAGCGCTCTGGTTGCTCCCAGAGCTGTCTGTCTGACACAGGGGCTTGGGGGAAAATGAATTATGTAGCAGATTTTCTTTAAAAAAAAAAATGAACAAAAATGAACATTGCATACATTTAAAAAAAAATGTAGGTAATCGGTCAAATCATGCAGGATCTTTGATTGTTTAACTCTGTAATGGATATTGTGTAGCTAAAAGCTAAAATACTTGGACATGTTTGCCATTAATACATGCCCATTTTCACTTATCTGCTCCAAATGACATCAAGATATTAATAACCACACATTTTGCTTTCAATTTCACAATGCTCATTTTCTGAGATTTGCATATGGGAATTGTAGATTATAGACCTTTTTGGTCTGGGATTTCTCTTTGATAATTTGCGGCTAGCATAACTATTTTTGTGGCTAGCATGACCATTTTTGTGGCTAGCATAACTATTTTTGTGGCTAGCATGACTATGGCTAGCAGGACCATTTTTGTGGCTAGCATGACTTTTTTGTGGCTAGCATGACTTTTTGTGGCTAGCATGACTTTTTGTGGCTAGCATGACCATTTTTGTGGCTAGCATAACTATTTTTGTGGCTAGCATAACTATGGCTAGCAGGACAATTTTTGTGGCTAGCATGACTTTTTGTAGCTAGCATGACTTTTTGTGGCTAGCATAAATATTTTTGTGGTTAGCATAACTATTTTTGTGGTTAGCATGATTATTTTTGTGGCTAGCATGACTATTTTTTTTAGAGGCTTTAGCTGACACAGAGCAAGAGAAGCGGTAAATCCCTGACATTTTTCAAAATGCATAAATAATATAAAATTAATATTAAGAAACAGTTTAAGCTTTCCATTTCTGTCAATTGTTCAAACAAAGAAAATTGGCTCAATGCTGAAAAATATTAAACGGCTGTAAATTCCCAAGCCTGTGCAATGCACAGCAATGTGATAGCTGCAAAACTCCATAAAAGGCAAAAGCAAAAAGTGCTAAAAAAAGGACAAAATGGCAACCAAAAGGTGAATGGTTTCCTTTTTTTAAATAATACAGCTAAGACACTGCAGTGCATCAACAACCAGAGACAGATATTAAACTCCATCTGGCTCCAGGGTGCCATACAAATATAATGGAGACTCAATATGAACCGAGACTCATCCAATTTACTTGTAATCAATTGTCATTAATTTACCCTTTTTTTTTTATAATGTGATTTTTATGCCTTGTGTAAACGCTCCTAAAATCAATCTGCAAATAAATTGATTCGTATTTAGTTCAATAAATGTGACCCTGCGAAAGCCAGACCCATCCGTCATCATGACCTCCTTCATGCGAAAAACATAAATCTGTGATCAGCTATTTTAAAAACCTTCAAATCCATCTCCGTTTCCAGCCACTGAGGAAGCAGCGGTTTGTTTACAAATGTGCGTTATTCAATCCTTCTTATCAGTTTTCCTGATAGCACTGATGGATTCATTGGCAAAAAAAGTTTCCAGTGAAAGAGAAAATAATTCAATTTGCTGTTTAAAATTCATAGCCCAGATTCAGAATGTTCACTTCCATCTGCCAGGAAAAAAATGACATGTTGGAATGTTTAGAAAGGATCAGAATATTTAGGTTATAATTCCTGATTTTTCAATCCTAGTCAAACAAAACCTCAAACATTTTTATACAGCATATAGGTTTCCTGACAATTCATTCAGAAGCGCAAGTATAAAGTGGTAGCTTAGTGGTTAAGGCATTAGACTTTGATATTTGAACTCATGATCTTCAGAATACGGTCACATCAAGCTGCCACACCTGGGCCCCTGAGTAGGGCCCTTAACCCCATAGATGCTCAGTTGTATGAATGCGATAAATGTACGTTGCTCTGTATAAAGACATATGCCAAATGCCTTAAATGTAATTGTTAACTATATATACTGTATATATATATATATTTTTTTTTTTTATAATTTTTTTATTCACTTATTTATTTATTTTGAAGATAAAAAACATGATTATATATAATTTGATATATATAAATTTTTTTTAATTAATAATAATAATAATAATAATAATAAATTATAAATTATATATATATATATATATATATATATATATATATATATATATATATATATATATATATATTTTTTTTTTTATATATATATATATTTATATAAAAATATATATATATATTTTTTTAGTTATTCTAATTTTTCAGTTTTTATATATTTATAATTTATTGATAGTTTTCTTTTATTCTTTATTGATTTGGTTGCTACTTTCGTTGGTCATGTTCTCTTCTTTGTTTTTTTCTTTCTTTTTTATTTTATCATTGTCACTGTTCTTGTCATTTTCTCTTCTGTTTTAAATTTGGATTTAGTATTCATTCATAATAATTGTTGTTATTTTTTTCCTAAAATATTTCATTTTACTGTCATTTTCTTTCAGTTTTTATTGTTGTTGGCCGTCATTATTATTAATAGTTTTTGTAGTTATTTGATGTTACTGTCTATCAATATTGTTATATCTCGTCTATGTTGGTCTACTGATTGTGAAGTCACTGTTATTGTCATTTTGTACCAATTTGATCTGTTCGTGTTTTATACAGTGCTGTGAAAATTGTTTTTGTCCCCTTCTTGATTTGATTACATTTTTTTTATATTTGAAAACACAAATGATTCAAATCATCAAGCAAATTGTAATATCACAATATAATGATATAACCCGAGAAAAAACAAAATTTAGTTTTAAAATGATGACTTCATTTATTAAGGGAAAAAAGCTGAGTATACTTGACCAGCCATGTGTGAAAAAGTAATTGCCCCCTGAAGCTAATAACTGGTTGTGCCACCTCTGGTGGCAATCAAGCATCCGTGATAACAGGCAATGAGCCTTTTACAGGAATTTCGCCTGTGGAAGAGTTTTGTGGCCCATTCATCATTTTTAAATCAACCACATTGGGGGGATTTCGTGCATGAATGGCCTGTAAAAATACTTTTTCACAGCACTGTGTGTATTATATATACTGTACATTATATATATATATATATATATATATACACACACACATACATATACATATACGTATATATACATACATATACATATATATATATATATATATACGTATATGTATATGTATATATATATATATATATATATATATATATATATATATATATATATATATATATATAAATATTACACCTGACCTTTTCTGCTATATCTGGTTCTTTTCCAAACTGTTGCCACAAAGCTGGAGGCACTCAACTGTACAGGACGTTTTTAGATGGGCTTTATTAAAATTTTGTATTCACTTCAACTTGGAAACCCAAACCAGTTCCAGCATGGCAATGCCCCTGTGCACAAAGTGAGCTCCTTAAACATCTGGTTTACATGCTTTGAAGAGGAAGATCTTGAGTGACCAGCTATAGAGCTCTGATCTCATCCATACTGAACATCTTTGAGATGAATGTGAATGCTGACAGCACCCAAGACCTCCTAACCTTTCATAATACCCTTGTGGCTGATGAAAACAAATATCCATTAGCACACTCCAAAATCTAGTGGAACATCTTCCCAGAAGAGTGGAGGGAATTATAAGAGTAAATTGGGACTAAATGTGGAATCAATGCTCAAAAATCACATATCATACTTATGACAAGGTGACCCAATACTTTTGGAAATAGTGTGTGTACAGACATGTTTTAATGTTTTATCATTTTATTAATTAATTATTATTAACATTTAATTGTTTTTGTCAATTATTCATCTGTTTCTTAAATTGTTGTTTTATACATATTGATTTTTCTGAGGTCGAGTTAAAAGCTGCGAGTGTAATATATTGTGATCAGATATTCCATGTTAGGAATTCAGATTTCTCTGAGCCAGCTTAAACAAAGGATTTTGCAACATTACACCCACACATCTACTTCCACATGCAGCTTGATCTACAGCAAAGCTTCAGAATTAACCGTCTCCCTCGGTGTTGTCTAAAAGCCAGACATCTGATCATGCAGCGGTTTACATCGAGGAGGAAATCGTTTGTGGATATTTTAAGGTTGGAGATTAGTTGCTGCTGCGAGCTGTCTATCATAGACACACAAGCTCCCTTGAAGTTCTGGAGTACTTCGTCACCTTTAGTGTTAATTGAAGTTGCTCCACACAACTCCATCCTAAGGGAGAAAGTGGATATTTTAGTGCTGACCAGCATGATAGACGACAGCACAGAGTGAAAAAAACCAGCAGAGAAATAGCAAAAAAAAAATTTTGTAGTTCTATTTTTATTCATCAAAAGGTGTCTATCTCACATCTTAGGGTTGTTCCTGAACTTTGAGGTTACAAAAATTGTAAAGCTTTATATTCTCCTTACACCTACAGTTAGTTGCATGGGTTTTCTCAGAGGTCAATTCTTGGGATAGACACAATTTATTTAGTATAATTAATACTTGTATTTATTTATAATTATTATTTATATAATATATTTTTTTAATGTTTTAAATGCAATTCTAATGGAATTATTTGTAATAATCAGAGGAATCATTGCAGGACTAGGGATCCTAGGGGGAAAAAAAAATCAGCCATCAGGAGGTAATAGTGACTTATAGTGAATATAGTGAATAGTGACTAATTATTGTCCTATAACATTCAATTCCAAATCTGTTTTAATCGTTAATACAGTGTATTTACCAGTGTATGTTCCAGTGTATGTTCCATTGTCTACTTTGTGGAAGAATCTTCTTTTCAGGCTTTCATAACATTTCTAAAGTATCTCTAAATAGCTATTGATTGGGCTTTCCAGGCATCCATATCCATAAATACATTTCAAACCGTGACCTGTTGAATTAAAGGTTTAAAACTCTTAAAATCGATTGAAATTTCTTCTACAATTCTAGCCACATTGGATAAACTGAACTGTTCTTTTTCAGAGATAAGGTTGCAAATTCCTCTAAACTCAGTCTCAAAATACTCCCAGGTTTATACCCTATACACAATACAGAAGGGGTTCCGTAATATGGTTTATGAGAAATCAGATTCCTCATGTAAATCCAACTTTGCTTTTGATAGTGAAGTTATGTCTGTATAATAGTCTTTAGCGTGAAGATTTTTTATCTGCTTGTTTTGAAATTTGGCAACTTGCGGTTATGTTCTTGACCGTGAAAAATACGGCACATGAAACTATATTTCCAATTACAAGGTAGTCCCTGAGTTACGTTCGTTTGATTTACGATTTTTCGGTCTTACAATGACGATAAGAAAAATATGGTGAAAATATTTGACGTATTGCGTAGCAGGCAAACGCAGCAGCAGATGTTGATAAGATATGTTGGAACGCTACCCGGTTGTACACGTCCACCCTTGTGAGATGCGTATTCTCGAAAGCGGTCGAAAGAGTCGAGTTCTCTCGGTGATGGAGCACGTATTTTTTCTGTGTTTTTGGTGTTTTAAAGCTCAATTTTAGCTCTTTTTTTCTCTCCTTTTTATCGGCTTCACCGAGCACTAAAACAGAGCGCGTTTGGCTCCACCCTCCACTCGTGAACCGGCGCTCGTCACATACGTATATCTGCTATAAAGTGTATACATTACAAAATTGCTCTGTTTTGCTAAATGATGTACTCAAATCTGTTTAATTTTAACTGTTTTTTATTTATTTATTTACATTTCTATATGAGTATGAACTCATTTAAGACTCCTGGGTAGGCCATGTGTCGACTTACGATATTTTCAAGTTACAAATGTGTCATCTGAACACATTTCCACCATAAGTTGGAGACTAAATGTATATATGATTATTAATATTCAAGCTGAATTAAGTGCAATCATACTTTCATATAATTTCTTGTTGTTGTATGTAGCACCAGGGTGCAGGAGGAACATTGTTAAATTTCACTGTGTAATGTGTCAGCTATATATGGTTGAAATGAAAATAAAAGCTTCTTGACTTGACTTGACTACAGAGCATTTCCGTGCCCCATAACTATATTTCAAGATTTCTAATTTCAGTAATAACACCATAAAAGTGACATCCGTTAAAAAGGAGAGACACAAGAACTAACATTATGCTTTGAAACACCAAAAAAAAGGCGCTCTATCAGCAAGGTAACTAAACCCAGGCAGCTTCCAAACATATCCTACGGAAATTAAAATGTCACATGAAATGTAAAATATAAATAAAAATTTGGTGTCATTATCATTGTAAGATCACAAAATCGTAAGTGGAACCATTGTAACTCGGAGAACTGCCTGTATGATTGATTATGTTACTTAATAAAGTTTCATCAATTTAAGTTAATAACTCAATATAATTTATATCTAATTTCGCAACACAACCTTAACTAGGATGAAGCCAGTAATGAAGGTGAATGAATGAGCTTCAAGTTTTACTTTGAGATGGGCCATGCTCTATTTTACAGCTTGATATTATAATATCAACAGTTTAAACAGCTTTATGTTGTACCAGATGAGACCTGATAACGAGCTCCATTCTCCTCTATGTAACTCATTCAGCAGGCATCTAATCCATCTCTCTTTTTATATTCTAGCCATGGGCGTTCTGATGTCCAAGAAACAGCAGGTGGAGAAGGTCCAGAAATGCAATGCGGTGGTCTCAGCATTTCGGGAGGGTCTGAAGAACCAACCGAGTGCCCCTCTGACTCAAAACAACTCGGAGAGCAAAGACGAGGCGCCAAACCAGCTGGAGTCTGAAGATTCTGGACGAAAAGAGGAGGACGGGAAACCTGGGCCTTCCAACGCTCTAACCAAGGAGGAGAACAAAGCGAATCAGGAGGCTTGGGGCCGCTTACGGGATGGGAAAGGAGTAGAGCCGGAGGAGCTAAATAAAGTGCACCAGCTCACGCCGCCAGCATTCATAAGGCCGAAGAGGCAGCCAAATGACGATCAGCCCATACAGACCGAGCTTGGAAAGAGAGAACAGGTCAGACCGTACTCATGAGAACCATTTAAGATATTTACGTTTTTTTCTGTGAGGGCCACATCTTTTTTTGTGGAGATTTGATTATGATATTTAATGTAAATTTTATGATTTTGCCTCCTAATGCTAGATTAGTTTATTATTTTGTTATACTATTATAATTACTTTTTTTTATTCATTGCTATTGAAATCTAAACATTTACTTACTTGAAAATACGTAAATCTAACAAATAATTAGGCTATGTTAATAAATAGAGGTTGAGTGATAGTGGAAAAAAGTAAACAAACACTATGTAAAACAGTACCAAATGTTATTACGAAAATAAAAAACAATAGAAAACATTACTGAATAAATATGAATATATTAATACATTTAATTAGGTAACTAATAAATTATAAATAACAAATATAAAACAGCGCTCTCTGTGCAGCGCGCCGTCTCGCGTGTAAAAACAAACAGCATGTGGTGTCAGTGATTCGCCTCTAGAGGCCGCTCTCGTAATGACAGCTGACTAAACACCGGAAAAACTATTGGTTTTGATTTTTGACGAGAGTTCCAGCACTATCAACTATTGGTGCCTCAACCTATATTAATAACTTAAATTTTAGTTTGAAAGCCAACTTTTATTATTAAATACAGATATGATATGAGTAAAGCATTTATTGTAAAATGATAAAACATTATCATCTTGATCAGCTTGGGTAGCGGCGAAAAATCTATGGGGCTTCAGTGCATCGTAGAACATATAAGTTCAATTTGAATTTATATAAATATTTCCTCAATGTAAAACCTCATTATGTCAGTTTGTATTAGACAGAAAACATGCTGCATTTTACTTATAGGCATCTTTTTCTTAAACTTCTTTTGAATGTGGGCATATTTTGCTAACAACACATACTAGTTCCCACAAAATCACAAAGGTGCTATCAAGGGTTACCATGGCAACAATCGTAGATTTCCTCTTGTAATTTTCACGCCTATCAGACTTGTGCCTCTCTTCACCTGCATAAATGTCATCTAGTCCACAAGGTCCACAGCCGAGGTACCTGACAAGTGCTGGTGATTCATATCACACCTTTACAAATAAGACCTTTCCTTCTCCACACACTCAGCTGTCACTGCCCCAAGGCACAAAATGTCCCTCAGACTTTTTTTTGTTCTAACATCAACCAAAAACACCAGCATGTGTTTGTTTGTGTGTGTGTGTGTGAGAAAGATTCACTGTTGCACCAGTGTTAACATTTATAGCATAACTCTATCATTGTATTAAGGAAAAGTGCCTGTTAGGCTTTGTCAAGGAGTTGTAGCCTTATTGAATGTAATTCATGGCAAAGGAGGTGTGGCCTCTTTGCGTGTCAATTTATAGGCTTTTGGCATTGCCTGATGCCTGTTAGGTAAGGAGGTGTGGTCAGTTTATGCTATTGTCAGAAAGGCATGGCCTGTGTGCCTGTCAGTCATTGTAAAGGAGGTGTGGTGTATTTGTTTAAATGTCAGAGAGGTGTTGCCTTTGTGCTTGACAGTCATTCTAAAGGAGGTGTGGCCTATTTTTTATTCATATCAGAGAGGTGTGGCCTGTGTGCCTGTCAGTCATTGTTAAGGAGGTGTGGTGTATTTGTTTAAATGTCAGAGAGGTGTTGCCTTTGTGCTTGACAGTCATTCTAAAGGAGGTGTGGCCTATTTTTTATTCATATCAGAGAGGTGTGGCCTGTGTGCCTGTCAGTCATTGTTAAGGAGGTGTGGTCTATTTGTTTAAATGTCAGAGAGGTGTTGCCTTTGTGCTTGATAGTCATTCTAAAGGAGGTGTGGCCTATTTTTTATTCATATCAGAGAGGTGTGGCCTGTGTGCCTGTCAGTCATTGTTAAGGAGGTGTGGTCTATTTGTTTAAATGTCAGAGAGGTGTTGCCTTTGTGCTTGACATTCATTCTAAAGGAGGTGTGGCCTATTTTTTATTCATATCAGAGAGGTGTGGCCTGTGTGCCTGTCAGTCATTGTTAAGGAGGTGTGGTCTATTTGTTTAAACGTCAGAGAGGTGTTGTCTGTGTGCTTGACAGACATTGTAAAAAAGGTGTGGCCTATTTTTTTTCATATCAATGAGGTGTGGCCTGTGTGCCTGTCAGTCATTGTAAAGGAGGTGTGGTCTATTTGTCTAAACATCAGAGAGGTGTTGCCTGTGTGCTTGACAGTCATTGTAAAAGAGGTGTGGTCTATTTAGTATATTGTCTAAGAGGTGTGGCCTGTGTACCTGTCAGTCATTGTAAAGGCTGTGTGGTCTATTTATTTTTAGTGGCCTGTCACTCATGGTAAATGAAATGTGGCTTCTGATCTTTGTCAATATTTACTTACATATCAAACCCATTGTAGTGATACAGTGTGGGTGAAATTCTAAGGCTGTGGAGATTCTTCAATCCTTCTGAATAAGGGATTTTGATTCTGGCTCAGTTTGAAAGGGAACCTCTCCCAGGAGCTATGAGAAGAGCGAGCGACTGTTTGTGTGGTTGCGTCGGCGCGTTTGGCACCAGGCCGGCTGTGGGCGGGTTGTCAAGGGGCCCAAATTGGGTGAGAAAGCTGAAAGCTGAAGGGACAAATTTTGTTAGTGTCCAGGCTGATTAATTCAGCTGATTAAGGCTGACAGCAGCGAGGTCACTGGTTCCACAGTGTTGGATGAGAACTCTCCACAGAGCTGCTTTGTTTACCAAGCCACTCTCTCTCAGTGGAGAACCAAGCGAGCAGAGTGGTAGGAGAGGCTCCGCTCACTTAGCAACTGTTTGCTGTATGGGTTTTTGTGAAGCCCGTGATAAAGGTGTCGAGCACTCGGCTGGAGAGCTGGAAGTGAATGGATTCGTTATGACACAGATTGCGAAAGGATCGAATTGCACTCACTGAAAAACAAAACGAGGGAGCATGGAAACGAACTATAACATTTGAAATCACGGTCTTTTAAATGAATAAAAAAAAATCATTCTGATGTCCAAGAAGATCAGCATACCATCCACACACACACACACACACACACACACACACACACACACACACACACACACACACACACACATTGTATATACGGTATTTATGTATCAAAAACACAGTTTTGTTTTAGTTTACATTAAGCGTCTCTCAGCCCTGATTACTTACATAGAAACTGTAAGTAAAAAAAAAAAACAACACAACAAATTACCCAGGGATCACCAGAAAAATGTACATGGAGGGAAAAAATGAAAAAACAAAATATTATGTAACAATAATGGGTATTGAAGCCATAATTCACCTTAATATTTTCATAATAAAGATAAAAAAAATTACCTCATCATCTGGAAAAGGAAATTACTATTTGAATCCAATGACTTTCCTTTGAACTTTAGTAAAGGTGGGCTGTTGTTCAAGGGCCAAAAAAAAGCCCCATGAAAAACAAACACAACTTTTGCTAAGGCAACACCTTTAAAGGTTTCTCAGCATTATTGGCAGCTTGCATACCTCCAGATTGCGAAAGAAATCTCATCACACCTCCTCATCACATTCAGACCCTGAGATCCTGCTCTGTTTCACTGATGGCACCCGTGGGAGGCTGATTGGCACTCGCGTCCTTTTACACTCGCCTGCCCTCCTGCGTGCCGCCGAGAGAAAAGGCTGGATATTGTTTATCGGCATGTGAAAGGACGGATTAACTCCCAAGGCACCTTAAATACATGGGCTGTTTTTCGTAAGGGAAATGTAGCACAGATTGTCTATTGCGAGTGCTGGGATTACAAGGGGGCTTGTGGGATGCTAATTGCAATGCTGATTATCTTGGCATTAACACGGTCAGGCAGCTCTGGCATGGAGAGTGCAAAGAAAATTATCATGCCAAATAATCAGACAAGTATTTCTGTGCTTATTATGAGGTCGGCATGAAAATATGCTCTTGAGGTTGGGAAAAAAATAACGCGTTCTGGTCTAGAGCATATCTTGTTGTATTGTTTATCGGACTTGACCTTTAACCATGTGTGGGGTTCTGCAGGACCTTTCTACACTATGTAGACAAATGTATTGGGACACCTGACCTTTCCTGCTATATGTGGTTCTTCTCCAAACTGTTGGAGAAGCTGGAGGTACAGAATTGTACTTTGGATGGTCTATAATAAAATTTTGCATTCACTTGAACTTGGAAACCCAAACCTGTTCCAGCATGGCAGTGCTGCTGTGCACAAAGCGAGCTCCATGAAGATCTGGTTTACATGCTTTGGAGGGGAAGATCTTGAGTGGCCTGCTATAGAGCTCTGATCTCATCCCTACTGATCATCTTTGGGATGAATGTGAACACCACCCCAGGCCTCCTCACCTTCTCACCTACATCAGTACCTGACTTTACTAACACAATTGTGGCTGATGAACACAAATGTCCACACTCCAAAATCTAGTGGAACATCTTCCCAGGAGAATGGAGGGAATTATAAAAGTAAACTGAGAGTAAAACGTGGAATGTGGTGCTCAAAAAGCACATACCATACGTATGACCTGGTGTCCGCAAACTTTTGAAAAATAATGTATTTGCATTTTATAAGGTTTCTCACAGACATCTTTGCCAGTGTACCTACATACACTAGTGGTGTGCGGGTAATTGTTGCTATATTTAAACCTCGGAAATGGAAAAAGGTTAATGGAGTAATTATGGAAGTTTGATTATGGAAATTCAAGTTCACACGAGGTTCAAGAAGCTAGACTAAACGGATCAACGCTCCTTTAAATTTAGAAATAAAGCGGTTATTCAGTTTTATTACCCAGCAGTCAGAGAAATGAAGGTTATATTACATCCTAGTTTCCAGTAAACACAATGTCTTTTTTTTCTTTCAACCAGGGCTTGTCTGATTAGCTCATTATTAAATTTTGTTTGATTTCATTTCTGCGGAGACGGAAAGTAGCAAATTACATTTACTGTAATTAAGTAGTTTTTTTTAAGTACTTCTACTTTTTGAAGTGGTTAAACTGTAATTTTATGTGTAATTTTACTTTGGCTTAAGTATATTTTGTTGAAGTATTGTACTTATGTACATTTTAAATCATATCTGTTACTGAGTAAAAGAATAATAAGTAAAAAATTTAGCAAGGGGAAAGAAATCACGCCCCGGAAACTACTGTACTGATTGATGGGCGGAAAACAAACGTGTTTAACTCACAAGAAAGAAAGACGATACAGACCCAGAATCAAAAGTTGTTCAATGCGTGCGCTCGCTGTCTGATTTGGAAAATGCATTTGTGATTTCTCTCAGTATCATAAATTACATTGTAACAGGAGTTTTTTTTTACTTATAGACTGTAGTGTTTTTTTTTTTTTTTCGTTATATGGTGTTTCTTCAATTAAAAACTAGTTTGAGATTTATATCCTTTGTTTGACGTACTCTAGAATCCACCAATCCAAGTACATTTTAAATGAGCTACTTTTTACTTAAGTACATTTTTAGTCCAGTAACTTTACTTGAACTTAAGTAAAATTTCATCGAAGTAACAATCCTATCACTCAAATAAAATGTTTAAATACACTTTCACCTCTGTATTTTTGGATATTCTTCCTAAATCTTTAATATTCCTAAATAACACAGTGTTTGAACACATTTATGGTACACTGGCTCCAAGGTTTAATGCATTGGAATGAATGAACTATTGGTTTGAATGAACTATTATGGATCTGATTTAGAATTAAATCTCAATAAAGATGAGTAATTGTTTCCCATTGGCATTGTAAATTTACCCCAAGGTCAAACATTTTTCCATTCATGTTTATTCCTATGATATATCAATACCTACACCTTTAAAGACTGTAAAAAACATTCTACCCTGAAGAGCTTTCCGACTAATAGGTGTTTTGAAGTGACATCTGAGATATATTTATTCTTTGTAGTAGTTTTTGAACCTTGGATCAAATGCAGTCGTCCCCCAGGACTTGTGGGGGTCAAGTTTTAAGACGTTATAAGCTACAAAAATCTGTTAATTTTGGACGCACCCCCGCAGTCCCTATGGTACCGTAGTGAATTCATCTAGACATTATGTCACTTTAATACAATAATGTGTTTTAAAAATTGTATGGAATTTGTTAGTGAAAACATAGATTAAAATATTATTCCTAACATTCCTTAACATTCGGTCCCGCTGCGGATTCCCGCGGATTTTATTCCGCAACTTGCTGTTAGTTAGCTTCCAAATGAGAGCCTGCGAATTTTCCGAGCCGCAAGTTCCAAACCGCAAATTAGCGTCCTCAGGAAGACCTTCAACAAGCCAAGCCCCTAAAAATGTCGAAATCATTAGGCAACTTGTGCATGATGATCGTCGGAGATCGATCCACATGATCTCACTTCTGCACCCACCCGACTCGCCAGAAGTATTCCGGAAGGTGAAGATCTTCTAGGACACGTTCCAGAAGTGGCAGGAACACTGGGAGTGCTTTATTTCAGTGCAAGGGGACTTTTTAAAGGGGACGGTGTGTAAACATACTGTGGAATACTTTCTTGTAAACAAAGCTCGTTTTGAGACTTTTTGATACCACCTCGTACTATTAGGCTCATTTTTGTAAAGCTGACATCACCTCCTAAACTAGTTCCTTCACAAATCAATCCTCAAGAGGCCAAATATGCTGAAATATGTATATTAATAAGTAATATCTGGTATTAAAACACCCTGTTCCCTTGTGGTCAGAATGAAATGACTTTAAACATCCAGGCCAAGTTCCTTTTACTGCTCAATTTTTCTTAGTCTGCGGCCAGAGACTATAAAAAAATCTAACTTAAGCCATTATCAGCTTATTGCAACCGTTGCAGGTTGTAAGACCCAAATGTCTTTTTTTGCAGCCAGTGAATGATGAAATGTGCGAGGTGTGCGAAGTGTGGACGGCGGACGATCTGTTCCCGTGCCGGACGTGTACGAGGGTGTTTCACGATGGCTGCCTGAAGGAGATCGGTTACTCGCGAGCTGACACCGTGCAGGAGATGAGGGAGACGGCTCACACCACCACGGGCTGGAGCTGCTACTACTGCGTGAGTCTGCGCTCACAATACATACGTCTAAAAATGGTCAAGACAATTGGACCATTTTTTACTAGGACCAATTTTTACAGTTTTATACCACAATAAAAAGTGTACCTTGTGTTGAATGCATGCTAATTGATTTAGCTAATGATATATAAAAATATATAGTAGTTGACTTAATCTTTTGCTAACCTTCTTAGCCTTTAGTTTCAGTTTACATGTCCAATAATTGATTATGATAGATTAGCAAACGTGCCCTGTGAGCTCTAACGTTAGCTAGATTTGCTAGCTGCTAAGACATGGCCTCTAGATTTTTTTTTATGGTGTTTTTGATTAAATCTATTTTCCCTGACTTTAATATTTAATAATTATTAAATATTAAACATATTTAAAAAAAAACACACTTGGTACAGGTAATAACTAACAAAATGTGAGCCATTTGTAATATACCAGAAAAGAAAAGTAAATATGTTGCTTGATAATAGATTGATCACTAATTTTAATTACATGCTAACATTAACTAGCTTGCTAGCAGAATAGCCTACTATTTTGACTCTGAGAGCAGAATCTTTTTAATAAAGGATACACTGATGCCTAAAAAGATTAAGAGTGTTGCTCTTTGCTTCCCAGAATATTGTTGTTTCGCTAGCTCTTTTGTCAGCACAATGCTGTTTGTTCGGGTATGTTTTCTCTGAAAATGCCTTGGTTACACTTAATGTATTGCGGCTTTCTTTTTAACTCCTCACATGTACAGTACAGCACAGTGAAATTCTTTTATTGCATATGTCAGAGCCCAGGGTCAGCAATGATACAGCACCCCTGGAGAACAGTGGATTAAGGGCCTCACTTAAGGGCCCAAGAATGGCAGCTTGGCGATAATGGGGCTTCATCCCCTGGCTTTTGGATCAGCAACCCAAGAGCCTTAACCATTGAGATACCACTGACTAGAACCATAGTGGTGTCGGTTTTTCCGTTTTTAATAAAGGATTTAATGCGCAACTCTCAACACTCCCTTATTTTACACCATTCTCATATCCCCCCAACCCCCCACCCTCTATTTTTCTTATTTCTACGGGGAAACACGTAATTTTTATGGCCAAAACCAAGTTATATAAATAATCACATTATTATTTTATTCCAAGGTCGTCTAATTGCCAGATCTTGTATGAAACACATTTACCTCACACAATCGAAACAATATACAAATGTTAAGTAATTTGTGATCTCAACCTGGCAACCTGCAACCCGGTTTTGTTGATATCTAGGCAGGTAGTAGATGTGGGAAGTTTAATCAAGTATCAGTGGTAGAAATGAAAGGAGAAGAATGTAAAAAACATGTCAATTTAACAGTTGGACAGAAGAACTGCTAAATAACCCCCCCACCATCCCCACTTAGACATGTCCTGGACTTTGGCACCCAAATTGACAGTTATGACTTAATGAAGCATGTAGAGATTTGGATGTTGTTTTCTTCGTTTAACCCGAAGCCTGATTGATATCTTGATGAACATCATCCAGGACTCACAACATTGTGAGCGCTTTTATCTTCATGATGGGATTTGTTTAGTTGTTGTAATTAGTACAAAAAAACAAACCATTAACAAAACGATTGTATATTTTCCCATTAGCCTAATCCACTGCTGCACCTGCCGATACAGTGTTCCAATCAGATGAATCACTGTGGTGTGCGTCTCCTCGTGGGGTTTTAAGGTTAAATAGGAAATAAGTGTGTGAGGATTATCTTGTCATATTGCAGTGTTTGGATGCTCGTGAAGGCTGATCCTGTCTGACTGGTAAAGATTTATAGAGCTGAATTTTTGCGGTGAGGTATGTCAGATGGCGCCAACGTGCTTCAGATTGAAACACAAGGCTTATCTCAGCCTTGCAGCCCGCCAAGGATTAAGGAAATTAGCCAGCTGGTGAAGAGCAACGGAGAGCGTGGAGAGTGTTGTTTTATTGCAGGAGTGTGAAAGAGCGTGTCTACATGTGCACACTTAGGGCTATGTGTATTCATGAATAAATGTATGACTGTGTGTAGGCACTTGTTAGACTCGGCCGATCCTGATTCCTGCAATGTAAAAGGTATTCAGTAACCGAGACCAGTGCTCCATTAAAATAATGTACCGCAAGCGAGACAAAAAAGTTCCATGTTGTTTAGCATTAAAAGCAAACAATTTATGACGTTTTAGCTAGCTTAGTAGCATACTTGGCCACTGGTTTATAATTCCACACCAATTGTCTAATTGTCTAGTTCTAGTCACTAATTGGTTTATATTATTTAATAATAGCTAGCAAACATCTCCAGTAGCTACTCACGTCAAATTACTAGTTCGTAGCTGGTTAACAAAGTTTTATACCGCAATAAAAAGTTTACCTTGTGTTAATTATCCTACTAATTGATGTAGCTACTTTTTTAAATGATATACTAAAATATATAATAGTTGACTTTTTCTTAGCTTTTTTGCTAATCTTCTTAGCCTTTAGTCTTAAATAAAATTAAAATAATTTATATTATGTATAGATTAGCAAGTATGGCCTGTAAACTCTAACGTTAGCTAGATTTGCTAGTTGCTAAAAAATTGCCTCTAGTTTATATTTTAAATGGTATAGATTTTTATCTGATTATTTTAAATTTTGCTAGCACACATGCTAGGTCTAATAGCTAACCAAATGTTAGCCATTTGTAGTATATCCAGTCATATTTTCATTTAGATTCTCAATTATTTGATTTATTATCAAATTAAAAGTAAATATGTTGCTTGTTAATAGATTGACCACTTGTTTTAATTACATGCTAAACTATTTTACAAAAAAGTAGCTTACTAGCAGACTGGCCTATTGTTTTGACTTGATTTTTTATTTAATATTAATAAATGGGTCTAGTACTTAGTAATGTTACTGTAGATAAGTTGCTAGCGAAAGTAGTTTCTTTTTTTTAATATAAATTTTTATTTATATAATATATTTAAACGTATGTTATTTCAGCCTAAAAAATAGACACAAAGTTGTATATTAAACACATCGCTAGCTAACTTTCTAGTTGTACTAATGGCATAAAAAACTAATGAGCTCAAATGTTAGCTAGCATACTTTTATTCTAGGCTATAGCCTTTAAGTATTGCCTGCTAAATGACAAATAATGCTAGTCTTTTCTTTTAATTACAAATGAAAACTCTATGTTATCATATTTGTAAATATACCTACTGGTTTCTAATGAATAGAACAATTTTATCGAGCATGCTAATGTACTTGTTTGTATTAGTGTAAATAAACAATACAAACCAATGAATTCATTGGGCCGCTAGCATTCTCTAGATATACATCAGATAATGAGAAAGATAATGTTGAGGCAGCATATTAGCGCTGTGTTTCATGTCTCTACTTTGCCAGCTTATCTATTGTTTGCTAATTTTTTTCCAACAGGTTGGATCACAAAAGCCTTTTAGCAGCTGTGATCCCGCATTCCCTCAGCAGTTTGTCATTATTATGGTTGTTTCGTCTTGCACATGTTTCCTCTGAGGAGTTGTTTCACGGCTTCTCATTTTCTCACTTCATACTAGCTTCTGGATAATCTCTGTGTGTGTGTGTGTGTGTGTGTGTGTGTGTTGGTGGGGGGAAGCATCAGAAAACCTATTTTCTATGATTTTGTCCACCTCGCAATTCCCAGCCGACTGACACCTACATGATTTCTGGCATATTACTCCACACGGTAGCCGAGACGACCCGAGCGCCACCATGAGTCAGGATGAACCTCAGGCTAATAAGGAACGACAGCAGCATGGTGGAAAGATGAAACTCGGCAACACACACAAAATTGGCTTGAGGAGACTTTTAGCCAAGGTGTCACATCGATTTTTTTCCGCCAATGGCCAGCGTCTCGGGAAACGGTTTCCAGCCTCTGATGATGCAACTGCCCTTATCATGAGCAGAGCTCTTTTCAATACACATTTAGCTGTTATAGAGCTTCCTGAACCAGTAATCATGTACTCTTTGCACCTCATTTTACAGCCATTAAACATTTCCTAATAATATTATTGGGTGGAAAACAAAAATTTAGGCAGGAAACAATAAACAAGAAGCCACAATATGATCTGGTTAAAAGATCAATATAGCTTTTGACTGAGGGTTTATTACTCAAAATCTATGGCTGGGGCCAAAACATGGACAAAATGAGTAACTTGCCAGGACCAGAACTCTCTAGTCTATTCTTTTTTCCTTTCCATATCCAATGGTTCTAGGAAACTGGGGTCAGAGCGCAGGATTGTTCATGGTACAGTGCTTCTGGAGTACAGAGGGTTAAGGGCCTTGCTCAATGGCCCAGCAGTTGCACCTGTACTGGGGCTTGAACCCCCAAACGTCTGAGTAACTCAGAGCCTTAAACTACGAGGTGCTATCAATGAGTTTTGAGACAGGCTCTGTTTACAAGAAAGTACTTTATTTATCACCTTCAAAAGACTACCCTTAAACACTAATACAGCGGTCCCGGTGTCAAGAACTTTCTGCGCTTTACACTGGATCATCGCAACGGTGTCAGAACGGTGACCTTCGATCGCAGAATCTTCAACTTTAGGAAGAGGGCGAAGTTTGGAGGAGCCAAATCTGGCAAGTATGGTGTCTGCGGAAGTGAGATTGTGTGGTTTTCTGTTGATCATCGTGCACATGTTAACAAATGGTTTCGACATTTTCTGGAGTTGAGATCGTTGAAGGACTTCCTGATCTCTCGTCGTCTTCCAGTGGTGTTCTTTCACTCTTGAAGCGCCTCTCGAAACACCTCGAACAACTCATTGCAGCATCGTTGTATGTCAAACGTATATCATAAACTTATCTGCGGCAGATTTGCCCAGTTTTACACTGAATTTCATGTTTGCTCGTTGTTCTAACTTGCAGTCCATGATGTAATCAAAGACGTGGTAACGCACGTGGACAGAAAAGCACCAGTTTAAGTGTGTGTTCATGAGGTCGAGTGCCTGGGGGAGGTGGTGAGCTGGGTGTGTGTGATGGGGATTTTTTTTATGCTGGTGTTTTAGATGCTTGTTTGTTGCTGTACAGTTAGTAGACAATTGGCAAATCAGCACCAATAATCTTCTCAGCAGCAGTCTGGACTGTCCTCTGTAGTTTTCTGTCTGATTTACAGGGCTAGTGCTAACTGTAATCAGAGCAGGCAATTGCCTAGGGCCTCAGGCTTGGAGGCAGAACATCTATAACAATAACAAAAGTATACACTCGTTCACAAATCAAGTTGAGCAGTGTAAGACTAGACTCTTTGTCCACTGGATAAAAAATAACTGTCACTCAACTGACGTAGAACCAGTTAATATCACAGTTTAAATGTGGGTCCCCACTAGAGGGCTGCATTGGGATGGGTATTCCGCGGGACCCAACGCAAATCTTGTGGGAGTGGCCAGTTTTACCTTTGCTGGGGTGGTAGTGGGCCATCAAAGACATAAAGGATTGGGCGAAAGATGGGTTAAGAAAATAATCCAGGCAGGGCTCTAGTCCCCATCCTCTGAATGCATGGAGTTTGTGTACAGCAGGGGTGCACATACTTTTTCAACATGCAAGCTACTTATAAAATGATCAAGTCAAAATGATCTACCTACTATAAAAATGCATAAATAAATATCAATTTTTTTTTGTCATGCGATCTACCCACATTACCTTTGTCATCGACCGGTAGATCGTGATCGATGTATTGTTTGTTTGTCTTTTGTCATAGCTCAGGAAACAGATAACGAGGAGGAATTGAGAATGATTGAATGCAGCTACAGTTAAAGTGCTACAGTATGTCACATGGTGAGCTGGAAAACACCCTAAAAATACACAGGTTATTTATATTTGTTGTTTTGTATATCTAGTCAGTCACTGAGAATGCTCATTTTTTGGCACTTTGTCCACCATTCTTTGTTTCCTTTACAATTGCAGCCAAATCAACCGCCTGCAGTTTTGACCCGATATCATTTGTTGTCCCTCTGCAAGTTTGTCTTGCAAAATGCTGGTAGGAGTCTGTTGTATAGAATAGGATTGAACACATATACTCCCCTGAGTGTTAAATAAATAAAGATGCAAGGCACCAAGTACAAAAGATTTTATAAAGAGATGCAGCACCTGTCAACATTTTGGAAACGCCTAGTCTTTTTATGGTTTTTGAGAGACATGTGCATGTTCCTCTTGTTTCTATGCAACAAACTGTCATTTAACAGTATAAAGATTTACTTTAACCTAACTAATATATCAATGTCCAGAGGTTCCACTTTATTTAAAAATCCTCGTTTCTCCAAACATTTAGCTGAAATTCTTTGCTGTGGCTCTTGCAAAACTTGCCAAAGGTACTCTTCACTAGATGGAGATTTCTTTCTTGTGCTCCAGTTCATCCCAGAGCAGTTCAGCAGGATTTCGTTGCGGATTCCATAATCGATACAATGAATAGTGTTAAAGTATAGAATGGTAGCCATGTTGGTTCAGGATAACTTTCACCATTTAAACTGTAATTTTTGCTTGTTTTTGTGGTTAATTAGCTTAGTGGTTAAGGCTCTGGATTACTGATTGGATGCTCACGGATTCAAGCCACTATGCTCACTATGCTGCCAATCTTGTGGCCTTTGTGCAAGGCCTTTAATGCTCAGTGCTACCAGGGGAGCTGTATCATGACTGAACCCAGCTTTAAAACATCAATGGGACATGCAATGAAAGAATTTCACTGTACTGTAAAGTGCATGTGACCAATAAAAAAAACAATGGATTATTGAGGACAATGCAAAGCTATCAACTAAAATAATTTTGCAAAAACTTAATTTTTCTTAAAATTTTAAAGTCAAACCAACATAAGTCTTTGTCAAGGCCAAAAATCAAACACCTTACAAACTTAACAAACCTGCACCAACATGGACGTGTGAAATCTACCACCGCACAATGGAAGGAGTTATAGAGTGACATCAGGTAAACAACTCTATACTGCAACTGCAGTTTGCTACAACATAACAAAATTAAAAGCTCGTCTTAACAACCACAACTTGAGCTTTGAGGTGAAAATTAATGTCCGGTGATGGCTTTTGCATTATCAAGCAAAAATCACATCTGTAAATACTAGGATAAATTATAACCCAGATAATATAAGCCACAGTCAGTATTTAAAGAACTCTATATTAGTAAAAACAGTTTTTTTAAGGATAAAAAGTTTAATCATGGCACCACGCTTGATGCTTTCTCCACAGGTTTCTTCACTATTGTTAAAAGGGAGACGATAAAGTGTGCATCTCGTTCACCTCTGGTGTTAACAGCCTTTAAAAGTGTGCATTAGTAAGGGCGAAGTGAAAGGTCTGTCTGAATACGAGCAGCTCTTGATATCAAAGAGACCTGGCGGCATTTGATCTCGAGAGCTTCCTCCTTCAGGGACCATGAACTCATCAGGCCTCTTTTTTCTTTTCTTTTCTTTTTTTTTAAAGTCCAATTAATCAGTGTGATTATAATCCTCTCTTCATCTCCTGTTCGTCTCACCCACTTCTTTCACAAGACTATAGAGAATAGTGAGCTCTAACAAAGGGAAAAATAGAGCATGTGCTTCAAAAAAGAAAAGTTCATCGTTATCTGTTACGCAAACCATTTAATATGGTTCTTATTTATGCCTGAGTGCTGCTCAGTTCTTGAATCTAATTGGACAGAAGGTGTTGAATTTTCAATAAAAGCAGCTCTGAATGAATATAATGCAGCTTCAAATTACAGAATTATATTCACTCATTAGGATTAAAAAAACTTTATTTCGGCTTCTCCCATTAGAGGTCGTATTCATGAGCCGCATGTTTGATTTGGCACGTTTTTATGCTGGATGTGATTTCTAATGCAACCCTCCCCAGTTATCTGGGCTTGGGACCGGCACTAAGAGTGCACTGGCTTGTGCAACCCTAATGGCTGGGGTTGGTCCCCTGACTGAGGATCGAACCCGGGCCACAGGGGTGAGAGCGCCGCATCCTAACCACTAGACCACCAGGGAACCTTACTCATTAGGATACAACTAATGTTATCTTTACTATAGTAAAAACTCATTTTCAGGGACTTGGGGGCCGTAATACCTGATTTTTGCCACATGCCTTGATTTTTATGAAGCAGATAAATTTTTTTTTAATGGATTCAGTGATAGAAAGGGGCAACTTTAGGTTTTTCCACCATCAGGAAGTCTTCAAAGTAAAAACACATCACTTATTTCACAGATTTTGCTTCTCGCATGCATCGATGAGCCTTGGACGCCCATGACCCTGTCACGGGTTCACCATTGTTACTTCCTTGGAGCACTTATAATAGATACTGACCACTGCAGTCTGGGAACATCCCACAAGAGCTGCAGTTTTGGAGATGTTCTGATCCAGTCGTCTAGACATCCTAATTTGTCAAACTTGTTCGAATCCTTACACTGGTGCAATTTTCCCGCTTCCAACACGTCAACTTTGAGGAGAAAATGTTCACTTGTAACAGGTGCCATGATAAAGAGATAATCGGTTTTATTCTCTTCACCACTCAATGTTACGCTTGAATGATGTACCTGAATGCTACAACATAAGCAATAACAGGAACGAAATAGTTTTGTTGATGTTTCACAAATTTAAACGCAACTACTCTATGAATGTATTAAAAGGTGTCCACAAAATGTATTTGTCAGTGTAGTGTAAATGAAATAATGACTTTGATTCAGACAGTGTGTGCAATGTCTGTTTTTCTTAGCATCGTTTTAGCCACCAAGTTCTCTACTCCAAGACCAGACTGCAGTGTCCTCAGCAGACGAGAGTGTTGTCTCTTCACTGCCCACTTTAACCTCTCAAATGCTAATTAATTAGCTCAAAAGGGTTTTAAGAGGACTCTGTAGAAGATAAGCCCCCTTCAGCATTGTAGATTTTTAGTGGATGTTGTGGATTTGAGTGAATCGCCAGGCTTATTAGCTCGTCCAAAACGTGGTTCCTCAATATTCTTTTATCAGTGTGAAGCTTTGACATTATCAATACATTTCTGCTATAGGAAGATGATTTCTTAGCATCTTGGACATGATTTCCAATCTGAATCATTATATGCAGATGTTTGTTTTCTTCCCAGGACAATGTGAACTTGCTCCTGACTGAAGAAGAGATGTACAGCCTGATGGAGACATTTAAGCAGTGCAAGATCATCCCAGGTATATCTTTACACTCATACATACATACATACATACATACATACATTATACACATACACACATACTATATATATACACACACACGTGCGTCATGACCCCTTTGTACTCAGTTGTGCAGCGCTGTAGGAAAGCGTAAGCGTGCACCCCAGATGGTGGTATCTTATTAAAAACATCAGTTCGTTCATCACAGCATGTGCTAATTAGCTCTGTGTCTCCACGCCAGGATTGATGACGGCTGCACTTCAGTACTCTGCTGCTTTGTTGCAGAATCCTGTCTCGTCTCAGATGAGCTTCTTCAGTACAGGCACTTTGTGTCTAAGCAGCTGTTTGATAAGGATCTAACGGACGATCAGGAGGAGGAGGTGCTGGCTCAGTTCGCTGCTCTTGACCCAGAAAAGAAGGGACAGATAGAGTGGTCAGATTTTCTGTATCACGAGTCGCTGTCAATGCTGCAGAAATTTCGGACAGAGGTATGAGATGAGGGGAAAATATGGTTTGTGTGTGTGGATTTGTTTATTAAAGCTCTGCTTTTCACCAAGCATTAGTAGAGATGATTATGTTTCAGATGAAGAAAAGCTGTGATATCAGTACATGGGGCATATAAGCCATACAAAGGCCACACCCCCTTGACTGAGACTAACTGAGAGGCCACATCTTCTTTACAGAGGCCACACCTCCTTCACAAAGGGCACACCTCCTTGACTCAGACTAACAGAGAGGCCAAACCTCCTTTACAAAGGCCACACCTCCTTGACTGAGATTAACAGAGAAGCTACACCTCTTTTACAGAGGCCACACTTCCTTTACAGAGGCCACACCTCCTTCACAAAGGCCACACCTCCTTGACTGAGACTAACAGAGAGGCCACACCTCCTTTACAAAGGCCACACCTCCTTTAATGAAACTAACAATCACAACTGCCATACTGAGACTAATCCAGAGCTCCTTAAAACAGACACTGCTCCCATCACCGCTCCAATTACCCTTGTTAATCAAGCTTTCTTCCCAATCCCAATAAATGCTCTGCATTTTATTCTCTAAAACCAACTGTTTTACATATTAAATAAACATTTCAAAATATAAAATCCTCCTGTCTACATTCATAGTAGCTGAAACTGTTTTAATGAAATGCAATGACGATTAAATGCTAAGCACATATTTTATTCTTGCTACGGCTGTTAATATCCATCTGCTGCTCTCAGTGGCAGCCTGCGCATTTTAGAAACAGGCTTTCAGTACATACCAGGAAAATTCGTTTACTCTGGAAAAAAAAAACAGTGTGGAAATTATACATTCAAATTAATGTTAAAAAAGAAGATGCAATACATATATTATTCTAATTAACAAGAAACTGGTTACAAAAAAAACTACAATAACGTTACTAAGAACCAAAAAATAAGATGTTTGAGTAGATTTAGAGTTAGAGTAGATGTTTTGTCCCATTATATGGGATACACTGTAAATAACTCTTACAGAACTCGGACGTACCCTTCGGCTCATCGTCTTGTTGGATGGTAAAGTTGTTTCCAGTGAGCTGCAGCCCAGACGGAATTTGCATCGTGTTGAAATATAGAAGGGTTGCCATGTTGGTACAGGAATCATAAAAATAAAAGGAACATGAATGTGACCAAGTGTTTTAATCCTTACATAATGCATACTATTAATGTGTCATGATCCAAGATTCACCATGTTTGAAATTAAAATGATTTAAGAAGCTAATTTTAATATTTGATTTGATTCCCAGAACTCCCTTGTGCGTTTGCTCACGGCTAAAGAGCGTGATCGAGCACGTGCAGTCTTCCAGAGTCTTGACCAGGATAAAGACGGTGTCATCACGGGTGGAGAGAGTCGGAGAGCTCAAGCCTCATGGTTCCAAAAGCACAGCAAAGAGCCCCAGTCATGCAACGTCAGGTGGGTCAAGATGCCGCTTAATGCACTGTTTGTGATGAGCACTTAAACAATTAGCAATAAGTATGCAGTTTCGCATTTATTTCAAGTCCTTTGTGGTCCATCAGAGCCCTTAAGAGAGAAGGGGAGCCATTTTTAATAAAATTATATTGTCTGAATGTGAATACTGACTTACTCAGGAATATTTTATTTGATATGGACTTACACTTACACTGATAAACATTCTCACAAGAACTGCTTTTATAATATCCAGATGTGAATCAAGATTTCTAATGAACCCCTCAGAAATGACAGTGACACACAGAAGTTCTAATGCTGGTTCTTGAGGACACACACACAAAAAAACAGTCAAAAACCAATCTGGACGTTGTAGATGTTGTTTGAAGACTGCTAGAAACTCTGTTTGGACATTAAGTGGAAGCTTCTTCTACAACTTCTGTGCCACAATAATGAAGAGTCAGGAAGCATGTTTTCCTTATACCCTAAAAGATGAAGGGTGCAGTGGAGCAGTCGTATAGGATGGAAGTGATGTAGTAGTAGAGGATTGACAGATCATTGAACAGTGGTAGAGGATGCAGGGATCTGTGGTATAGTGTCAATGGATGGGGGGATCAGTTTAACAGTGGTAGGGGATGAAAGGATCAGTGGTGTAGTGTTAGGATAGAGGGATCCATGGCAGAGGATGGAGGGATCAGTTATACAGTGGTAGAGAATGGAGGGATCAGTTGAACAGTGGTAGGGGATGGAGGGATCAGTGGAGCAGTGGTAGTGGACAGAGGGATACATGGTATAGGATTTAAGGATCACTGGTGCAGTGGTAGAGGATGGAGGGATCAGTGGAAGAGGATGGAGGGATCAGTGGAACAGTGGTAAAGGATGGAGAGATCAGTTGAACAGTGGTAATTGATAGTGGAATCAATGGAGCAGTTTTAGTGGAAAGAGGGATCAATGGTAGAGGATAGAACAATCACTGGTGCAGTGGTAGATGATGGAGGGACCAGTGGAGCAGTGATAGTGGACAAAGGGATTAGTTGAGCAGAGGATGGTGGGAGCGTAATGCAGCACAGGGGTTCTAGGAAGGTAGACAGGTCCTGAGCCGTTTCGGCCTTGTTGAGGAGCATCATGAAGCCAGTGGACGTAATGAATGGCGGTGTTGGAAAGTTGTGTGAATGCATTCTGGATTAGTGCCAGAGGTTAAATGTCTTATAGATGCAGACCTGCAAGAAATGAGGTGCAGTAGGTCCAGTCTTGAGAAGACAAGGGACTGAACAAGCACCTGAGTGGCCTGTGTGGACAAAACCAGACAAGTTGCCCTTGTGAAGAAAAAAAGAAACCAACATTAGAATGTTGGATTAGCAATGTAAGAAAAAATGACAGTTGATTGCTATGGTTACCATGGCACCACTTACAGTGAATAAAGGTGAGATCTGAGAGCTGTCCATAGAGATGATATGATCCTGACTGGTATGAACAATAGATCAATTTTGCTGGGTTGAGCTCCAACTGATGAGCTGCAATACATGAGAAAAGAGACATCGGCCAGACAGGCCAAGATCCTGAGTGTCTTACAAAGAGTTTGAGCATAAAAATGATCCTCTTCTGGGTAGGAAATATAAATCAATCAGTCTTTAGCTCTTAGGGAATAAATGAGATGCTAGTTGGTATTTGATACATTTGAGGGCAATATACTGCATCGTTTCTTTCTTATGACTGACTGATTGCTGACAAGTTCCTCCTGAAGATTATAGATAGCGTGAATTTTCGACAAGTTTGAGTAAAAGCAAGAATAGAGACAAAGGATTGAGAGATAAAGCCTGGCATTAATAAAGCATTTCTCTACATTTTTTTCTATGTCAAGTAGCCTGCTGTAAAAAAAAGCTAATAAACTCACTCATGAATAATAATGAGTGCCAGTGTGATGAAGAGTTCTGCCTAGAAGCCAACCCACTTCAAGTTGCAAGCATTGGCAGAGAAGATTGCTTGACTCGTATAAATAATGTTAATGTCTGTTTTAATAGTACAAGTCTATTGTAAAAAGAGCTTTAATACACCTACGACCAAGCTGAAACCTTCTGGCACCTTCTGTTAAACCTTCAACAACAGCAATAAATCCTCATACTTTAAATCCGATACTTTATTTTATAGATTATAAATTTACCAACTTTCAGTCTCATCACAATAAGCTTCAGATCAATTATAGTTTGATTGACTACAACTATGGGGTCAAGGGCCTTGCTTAGGGGCCCTAGAGTGGCAGCTTAGTGTACCTAGGATTTAAGCTCATGACCTTCTTCCACTACTACCCTCCCCTTATACATTATACACCGATCAGGCATTACATTATGACCATGTGCCTAATATCGTGTTGGTCCCCATTTTGCTGCAAAACAGTTCTGATCCTTTGAGCATCAACAGCATGACTTTCTCAGCAGTTTGAGCTACAGGAGCTCGTCTGTTAGTTTGGACCACACGGACCAGTCTTCGTTCCTCACGTGCATCAATGAGCCTCGGCCGCCCACTGTTCCTTCCTTAAAGCACTTTTTATAGATTCTGACCACTGAAGACCAGGATCATACCACAAGAGCTGCAGTTTTGGAGATGCTCTGACCCAGACATCTAGACGTCTCAATTTGTCAAACTGCTCAAATCCTTACGCTCGTCCCTTTTTCCTGCTTCTAACATCAACTTTGAGGACAAAATGTTCACTTGCTGCCAGATAAATCCCACCCATTAACAAGTGCCATGATGAAGAGATAATCAGTGTTTTCACTTCCCCAGTCATGTTATAATGTCATAATGTTATGCCTGACCGGTTCCCATGATAGTGTATGATTATAATATGCCTCATCAAAATATGAAAGCTCATAATATTCACACTTCGCTAGAAGTTCATTCTGTTCACTGCTTGCATGGCTTCTACCTGGCTGTTATGGATTCTGTCTGTGTGTCTTTGTCTTCCATGTTGTCTCACTGCTGTCATTCATCTTCCATTTTCCCATTGTGCTTGTATTACATGTGTGTGATCACTCAGGCTCAGGGGAATGTGCTCTCCAATAACAAACATGGGGTAAGTCAGAGTCTAAACAAAAAAAAACCCTTTCCTTACCACACTTATGTTTTTTTTTCCAAAAGTGGAATATCAAGATCTAAAAGATTTCAAATATAATATAAGCTGTTATAAGAATTTTCATTTTTCTGGGAAGATGTTTAGATTTTGGATTTGTGGAGAATCAGATACCGATGTAGGCGAGGTGAGGAAGCCTGGGGTGCAGTCAGTTTTTTGAGTTCATCCCAGTAGGGTTGAGGTCAGCTTCATAACAGGAGATCTTCAACTCCAACATATGTAAAGAATATCTTGATTGCGCTGGCTTTGTGCACAGGGGCATTGCCATGCTGGAACAGGTTTGAGTGCAATACAGTTGGACGCCTCCAGGGGGCCACATATTGTAGCTACATGGTAAAATTTAGTGCATGCTTGTTTCTAGAAAATACAGTAATACCTCGGTACTCATCGTTAATTCATTTCAAAACTTGAGTGCTGAAACTTTCAAGTAGGTGTTAGCATTTTAACCACATCAGGACAGATGATTTAATCTTGAAAGCACAACAGAACTCTATGGCGCTTTTCACCAGCTAACACGAGACTCTTCATGCGTTTGTTTAACCACGAAACTGAATCGCTCACGAGAGTCGGATTCGAGTTCCTAGCGTGCGACAAGTGCGAAAACATTTTTCAATTGTCAGAACGCGAGGAGTTCCACAGCCGACGAGTACCGAGGTATTAGTGTAACCACGTTAGCTTTGTAGCTCCAGTGCAAAGCTAGTCAAGCAAACCATGCACAACGTTGCACCATTTTCACCACTGGAGAAATGTTTCGAACATAATAGAGTAACAGCGAATAAAAAGCTTTTTCTAACGCAAAATGACAAATCCAGCTCACACATAGGTGCTTAAAAACAAGCTAATTTGGTCTGTAATGTAAAAAGCAAAACAACAACAAAAAAGGAAAAGAGCAGCACTTGCAAACACCAGGATTGGTTCAGGTTCATGTGAATTTTATCCCATTCATATGGAGTTGTAGTGAATCTGATAGTTATTCCTGCTATTTCTATTACAAAACAAGCAGGTGAATGTGTGTGTATCATCTGACGCTAATCATCATCATCATCATCATCATTACAGGAACTGGTCCTCATAACGTTTATTAGTTATCCAATAGAGTTGTGCTATAATTATTGGGTAAATAAGAGGTTAGTTCTCCTTTGGGAAGCGCTTATAAACCGCTGCAGGTTAAACGCTCATGCGGCTTTTTTTTTACACGCCGTGATGAATAATGCCTTTCAATCAGAGCTCATTAAAATCGGCTTGAGAATAAATACAAAAGCTTGGAGTCCCGAGTGCCATTTTTGTGCTTCGTGCAGTCCACAGCTTTCTATTTATTTATTTATTTATTTATTTCCTTTTTTTTTTTTTTTTACTGTAATGCATTTATTTATTTATGAGGTCGCTGCAAATCAGCATACAGTTCTTCTAATCGAGGTATTTTATTCTATAAAAAAAAAAAAAAAAAGGAGAAAAAGCACAGAAGTTAAAGGACAGAAGGAAAGACAAAAATGAGCAAATAAACCCTGATAAATAATTTCCCTTGACATTATATTGTTTGTCTCTTTTCTTAGGCAATTTATCCCAGAATGTTGATTTTTTTTTTTTTTTTTTATGTCCACATGAACGCATGAACTAGTGTGTGTACACGCAAGACACAAACTGTAATTGATGATGTAACTTATTCTCTCTTACAGCATCAGCCATGTAGGCCCGATATCAGAAAGCAGTCCTGCCAGTTCAAGCAGTGACAAGAGCAGAGACAAGGCCATGGAGAAAAACGACAACAGGTGTGTGTGTGTGTGTGTGTGTGTGTGTGTGTGTGTGTGTGTGTGTCATAGTTGTGTTCCTTCTTGGTCCAGCGCATGTTCTGTTAAACGCTAAATAAACATCTGCTGTGGAGAGTGATAGTGGAACGTGAACAGTTGATGAGTCAGCAATTGGGGTGCAATGTCACATGCCTCGAACGAAATGAGCAAAACAAAGGGGATGCTCATAGACATATATGATTCTTATATATTTAGTTGTCCACAAATATTTGTCCATATAATGTACATACAAAGCCTCTTGGTTTTTCTTATTCTTTACATGTCTTTCCAGGCCGGTCACATGGGACGCATTCTTGCGTGAGAGCGCCATCTACATCCTGGCTGCTCGACCCAACAGCAGTGCCATGCATATCCGCCTGCCCCTGTAATCCCACTCCAAACCCAGGCTGGGGTTTGCTGGAGAGCAGCACAGCGCCCCCTAGACGTTTGTCCTGGCACTGAGGAAGGACGCGACGCTCGGAGGCTGGACAAACCATCGACGCACCCCGTTTCAAACAGAACACGATTACTTCTATAGCAGCACACTGAAAAAAATAATCAAGAATCTAATTTATGATGTATCTCTGGCAACACACGGTAACCTGACAGATCGCAGCTCAGCGCTCGGTCGGGTGAGAAGATTGACAGCTATTTCTGTATGTAAGCTATAAGGAGCACTGCCATTTACTGCGTATACAATAGCAAAAACGCACCACAGTATTAAACCATCTGCCTTTAAATATACAGTTTTAGTCACTTGTGATCATAATCCATGCAGGATTTACAGTGTTTGACCAGTTTTAAAGCCATTTAAAAAATATATAAAAATAAAAAAATACTAAGTGGCACAAGCACTAACAGGAAAGAAAGCTATCTACATATTATATAAAAAATATATATATTATATATAATATATAAATGTGAATATTAATATGTATTATATGTGTGTATTTATTCCCGAACCTCACAGTTTTAAATATGTCCTGGTTTTAGATGCACAATGTTTGTTATGACTTTTGTTATAATGATAGGGGTTGAATCTATCGACTAAATCTACACACTAATGATCTAAAATCCCTGGCTAAAATTCTCCTGAACATTCCCAAAGGTGTGAATCTTTCTTTTTTCAGTTTAATCCCAATGATCAATATGATGAAACCCTGTCTAGACCCTACTTCAAAGCAAAACAAGCCTCGCTATAACAATCCCCTCTTCTAAACAGTACGTGGCTTTTACAGTTGTTATTCTTGAGGGTCCGGCTCAGTGTTCTTGCTTCAGTGGTGATCACTTGTTGAGTCGATCGAAAGTGCAACGATCCAAGTTTTGCAGCAGCTACTGGAAATAAAAGCATGGCATTAACTCCACAAGTGTGGGCTGTCTGTGTCGTTTTTATATTGAACTGGACTAGAATTAGATTTATATTTTCCACATGATTTCAAGTAGTTTAATCAAAAACTATGGCTCATATGGCTCACATTAATTAAATTAGCAATTATGACTAAACTTGATCACTTTACATTAAGTATGTCTTTACGCAGAGGTTTTAACCCAGAAACATGAAGCCTGGAATTTCTTTAGATACAAAACCTTTCCAAAAATCTGTTTGGAATTTTGGCAGTTGAATTTCTATTTACTAGTTTCTATATTTCATAGCTCTGGTTTTTGTACAGAAACATCAAAAAGCCTGACCAGGAACTTAACTCATAAAAAAAAATAAGGGCCAGAAACCCAACAAGGAACTTTAATCAAAAAAGTTCAATCTAAAAAACATGAACAGGAATTTACTCATAAAATAATGTCCAGAAACGCAACCAGGAACCTTATTTATAGAAATAATGGACAGACACCTGACCAGGAACGGTATTTAAAGAAATATGGTCCAGTATATTTTGCCCACAAGCCTAAAACTAGTAGTTCACTAGACACAGAAGAACTTTAGCCCATTGGCTTTTGCTTAGAAAAATCATTTTAGTTAAATGAGAAAAAAAAAATGTTTATTAAAAAATTATTTTCTATTCGAGGTGATTCATTTCAACCTTGTTCTTTCTCAGCAAGTGGGAATTACTAGTTGAGAATTTTTAAATCAGCCCAAAATTCTAAAGGTATTTTAGCCCAGGATGCTAAGGCTGATTACTTCAACAGGAAATGTCAACAAGGAACCTTAAAAAGAACCAAACTGGAACTTTCCTCACTTCAAAACACACTATTATATATATATATATATATATATATACACACACACACACACACACACACACACACACACCTCATGAAGATTGTGGACCTTTAAAGAAGTAGATGCCGACCCAGCAAACATCCCGGACCATCTAGAGACGTACCAGCGCCAATTGGATCCCACTTCATGTGGAGTTTTGACAGTGGACCTCCTGGAGTGTTTAAAGGCTCTGGCATGGGGAAGCTGGTGTTGGATCTGTGATGATCACAAATGTTAAACTATTTTATGAGTTGCTCAGTAGCTCCTGGTTCCACAACCTCAAATGACTGTATAAGACTGTAGAAAAGACATCGCTCATAAATCACACACTTCAGTGCTCATGTTAGTTCTCACTCTCCAGTGTTCTGTATTGTTTAAAGACTATAATCACACTCTTGATGTCACCCAAATGAGGATGGGTTCCCCTTTTGAGTCTGGTTCCTCTCAAGGTTTCTTCCTCATAAAATCTAAGGAAGTTTTTTCTTGCCACAGTCGCCATGGCTGCTCATCAGGGATAAATACACATTGTTCACCTTCACTGTTGATTTCTGTAAAGCAGCCTTGAGACAATGTCTGTTGTGAAAAGCGCTATAGAAATAAACTTGACTTGACGTTGTCATATTATCACACATGCGCTCTCTCTCACACACTCAAACACACACCTTTCAGACAAATGCAGCACTTTGAAAAGCTTAATGTTAATCTTATTAATATGAAAAAGCTCCTGTAGATTTAGAGGATGGAAAAACTTGACCTCAGGTTGGACACTTTTTTTTTTCTTCCTCTCTTTTCTTTCACAAAACACACAGCGTGTGTGTAAAGTAATTTGCTCTGAGGGCAGAAGTCTTGCACTCCCAGAGGACACATCCTGGATCTGACATTCTCTGTTAAATATCAGATCTCCGTTTAGAATGTCAGATTGAGTTATTCAGCATGGGTTATCATAGAATTGTGTCTGATTGCCTCCAGCCAGATTTTATACTCATAGTTGATGGGGGATGTTTTTTTTTGTTTTTTTTAAATATCAATACCTTGTTCTAAAAAATAGATTCTAACAAGTATTTCCGAAATCATTTGTATGTCATTGTAATTTATTTACTTTTTTTAAAACTATGGATACATTTTAAAAGTAAAATTTGGCCAAAATTGGACTACAGCAATATATATATATATATATATATATATATATATATATATATATATATATATATATATAAAAAGCCACTTTGCTCTTCAGTGCCGCAACAATCTATTTTGTAGCTTTCCCCAGATGTGTGCAACAGTCCTGTGTCTGAGCTCTGCAGGCAGTTCCTTTGACCTCATGGCTTGTCTCTGATATTCATTGTCAGCTGTGAGGCCTTCAAAAGAGAGATGTGTGCCTTTTCAAATCATGTCCAATTAACCTTTCCACAGGTAGACTCTTATTTAGGTGTAGAAATATCTCAGGAACAATCAAGAGAAATGGGAGGCACTGGCGCTCCCAGCAAATGTTGATGCAAAGGGTCTGAGCTTTCTTATAAAGCTTATGTCGAAGAAATATTTATACAAATTATTTTATCCTATTGTGACGGTTCCTTCTTTTTTCAAACGCACTAGCATGTTTGTAGCCATCTCTTGTTTTTGGCTTTGTACTGTTACATCCCCTAACTTTTTGGCTGATGAGGTCACAATGGCATTAAATTATCACTTTTCAAGATTCACTCCCCGAACTCTGAGTGCTGAGTGATTCAATGATAAACAACTAATATGACCAAATTTAATCATAAACAAGAAAAATAACTGAACCAAGGACAAAAAAAAAAAAAAAAACCAGGACTAGACTTTAGCCTGGGCAAATAACACATACACAACACTTTAAAATTAACAAGAGGAAAAACGCACAGAACTTATATAGACAAACTAATCAGGGGAACAGCAACCAGGTGTGACATGCAATAATAGAAGAAATAATAAATAAAAAAGAGTCTGGGTGCCCCCTGCTGTTCAGGAGGTGGAAGAAGATTGCGCATGGTGGCCATGACTTGTCACATAACCTTAAAATACACCATATGGTTTGTGGACATCAACCATTAAAACCATAATACTTTTTAAACACTCCAGATTTAGTCTAATCTTTGCTGCTATAATAAGTTCCACTCTTCTCTTCTCTTCTCTTCTCTTCTCTTCTCTCTTCTCTTCTCTTCTCTTCTCTGACCCAGACGTCTAGACGTCTAGACGTCACAGTTTCAAACTCGTTCAAATTCGAGCTTGACAAATTACGTGCCCATTTTTCCTGCTTCTAACATGTCGAATTTGAGGACAAGACGTTCACTAGCTGATTAATAAATCCCACCCACTAGCAGGTGCCATGATGTAGAGATCTTCAGTGTTATTCAGTTCACCAGTCATAATGTTATAATGTCATGATGTTATTCCTCAGTGTATTGTTGATCATCGTTCATCTATCAAAGGTTATTTTGTAAATGACTTTACCAGCTACATTTTTTTAAAGAAATGATGAAAGATATTTTATGGTCTTACACCACATAAGCAAATATTTGTTGACACATGACCATTACAGCCAAACTGTACACAATTATCTTTGGATGTGGTAATGTAGCATGAAACTTGGAAACCTAAACCTCTTCCAGTATGACCTGTTTTGTGATAGAAATAGCAGGAATTAAAGGATTGGTAAATGATATCAGATGCGCTGTAACCCTGTATGGATGGGATCAAATTCACATGTCGACCTGAATCAGTCCAGGTGTTTGCAATCGCTGCTCTTCGCATTATTTTCTTCATCGTAAACATTACAGAGCAAAGTAGCTTGTTTGTAAGCACCTCTGTGTGAGCTGGATCCTAGACATTTCGCTAGTCATGTAAATAACACTAACGACGTGCTTGGATTGTTCTTTAGCTTTGCATTGAAGCGCCAAAGCGAATTTGGCTACTTTCTATAAACAAACATGAACAAAACTGAACTATGAGGTGGCATCAGAAGGTTTGGAGCGAACTGAAGGCCACTTCAGAAGCTAGTCGAACATCTTCCCATAAGAGTGGAGGTTTTTATAAAAGCAAATTGGAACTAAATGTAGAATGGGATGTTCAAAAAGCAGATATTGATCTTACCATAGACATATAGTAAAATATACTTGAAACTGTTTACAGTATGTCAGTTTGATGACACGCTCAGCATGCGACATCACAAACGCATCACTTTTTAATGTGGACGCAGCATTTAGTAGTATCGCCCGTCTACAGAGGCATGCTGGGTATCACAGAGAGATGTTTTGAAAGGTCACGACGTGGGGGTTCTGATCCGATCCGAGTCCACCAATTAGTCTCGGCGGAACAGGAACCGTGGCTGCAGCAGTGCATCCCGGCAGCACTAACAGCCCTGAAAAGGCCATGCGTCTCGTTTCTTTCTCAAAGAGCTTCCTTCTTAAAGCAGTTGCTGCCGTTTATTTTTATCCCTCGTTCAGCAGCAGAAAAAAAAAGAAAGACAGGCGTTGTTCTCTAGGAGAAGTGTGAATTTTGCTACGGAGTCACCCACACAAGCATAACACCGCATCAGGTACATACACTCACACACACACACACACACACACACACACACACACACAAACAAACACACGTGTTTAAAGAAAGTTCTTAGAAGAGTTCACTGTTTATCACAGTAGTGCACACACACTCACACACCTACACCCCCCCTGCACACACACACACATCTATAAACCTACACAGACACTTACACACACTCACACACGTGATGAAAAGGTGAGTGTTTAGAAGTGTTCATTGTTTATCACAGTAGTGAACACACACACACACACACACACACACACACACACACACACACACACACACCACTGTTTAATAGAGTAGTGAACATACACACATACCTACAAAACTCCCAACACTCCTACAAACATTCACATAGACTCTCTCTCCACACACACACACACACACACACACACAGACACACACACACAAAACCAGCTGGTGGAGTCTGCTTCTGTAGCTCCAGGGAGATCCTGAATCTTTACTTCATCTGTTTTTGTTGTTTTTTTTTTGGACGCCATCATGAAACATTAACACAATTCTCTCTCCGAGCTTTTACAGACTGCACTCAGAGTCAGGAAATGTACTGAGATTTGGGATGAAGTGGGAAAAAATGGGAGCAGAACCAGGCCTATAGTGCTTTATGGGTCACAGATGTGCATCCCCCCAACACACACACACACACACACACACACGCAACTCATCTTCTATAATTGTATGCTTTATGCAAATGCCTGTCTCTTGTGTGAGGATGAAGATGGTCCAACCAAAAGTCTACTATGTTGTCTGTCTGGACACCTGACCATAAGATAGGTATGTCCTTCTTTTTTGAACATCCCATTCCACATTTAGTCTCCATCCTCTGGGAAGATGTTTCACTAGATTTTGGAGTGTGTTTGTGGAGGTTTGTGTAAAATTTAGACACAAATTCAGGTAGTGATGTAGGTGAGGTGAGGAGGACTGGGGTCCAATCCGTGTCCCAATCCATCAGTTCAATAGGGTTGGAGCTCTATAATAGAAGATCTTCCACACCCACTGATGTACAGAACACCATATCTTCATGGAGCCGGCTTTGGAACAGGTTCGGGTCTCCTTGTTTAAGTGAAGGGAAAATTGAATCCTTTCCCATCTAAAGATTTTCTAGATAATTGTGTGCCTTGCACTTTGTGGGCACAGTTTGGTTAAGGAGCAGATATGGCTGGAAAAATCAGGTGTCTCAATATTGTGGTTGATCCCCTATGAAAAGAAGAATCTTTTAAATTGTGTACTAATATAAGTATTATATATTATAAGTAATAAGAAAAACTGGAACTGGAGTGGTATTTATAGTGGAATCAGTCACTTTATCTCCCTGAAGCATCACATCAGCAGCACTGTTACATAACTCTGAAACATGATGAAAGTCTTAACCACACACACACACACACACACTCACACACATTTGGAGGACCAGTCCCTTGCAGCGAACTCACATCCATATGCTTCAAAATAGAGTAAAAACTGAAAATCACATGACCTAAACATTAATCTATTACTTAATCTCTTATAGTAGAGTGAATCCATCTAGAAGAAGGAGAAGAGTGCATTAATAGAGAAAGAAAAAAAGGAAAGGAGGGTCCTCTTGCTTGTTAACCTTCAGTGAACGGATTTAACAAGCACATCAGCCATGTTTCAGGTGTGAAAGTAAATATTGATTTGGAAAAACAAAGTAAGTAATCAACAGTGTTGTGATTCCATGAAACGGTGTTACTTTTATCATCCACATGTTGAATGATTTCCTGTAATTAAGGTTAGGATTAGGGGATTATCACTGGGGTTAGCGGGTTAAGGGGTTGGGATTAAGGTTAGAGGATTAGGGTTTGGGGTTAGGGGTAAGAGTTAGAGGTAAGAGTTAGGGGTAAGAGTTAGAGTTAGAGTTAGGGGTAGTGGTTGGGGGTTAGAGGTAGAGTAGGGGTGAGGTTAGGCGGCTGTGGTTAGGGTTAGTGGTTACGGTTGGGGGTTTAGCGTTAGGGATTAGGGTTAGGGTTAGGTTTAGAGGTTAGGGTTAGGTGTTAGGAGATTGTGGTTTGGGTTGAGATTGGTGGTGTTGGGGTTGGAGTTACTCTTAAGGTGGGAGGTTGGAATTAGGGTTAGGGTTAAGATCAGAGGGTTGAGGTTAGGGTTTGGGTTAAGGTCAGGGGTTAGAATTAGGGTTAGGGTTAGGTTTGGGTCAGGGCGCTAGAATTAGGGTTAGGTTAAGGTCAGAGGTTGAGGCTAGGGTTAGGGTTAAGGTCAGGGGTTGGAATTAGGGTTAGGGTTTGGGTTAAGGTCAGAGGTTTGGAATTAGGGTTAGGGTTTGGGTTAAGGTCAGGGGTTGGAATTAGGGTTAAGGTTAGGTTCAATGGGTTAGAATTAGGGTTAGGGTTAAGGTCAGAGGGTTGGAGTTAGGGTTTGGGTTAAGGTCAGGGGTTGGAATTAGGGTTAGGGTTAAGGTCAGGGGTTGGAATTAGGGTTGGGTTTGGGTTAAGGTCAGGGGTTAGAATTAGGTTAGGGTTTGGGTTAAGGTCAGGGGTTAGAATTAGGGTTAAGGTAAGGTTAAAGGGGTTAGAATTAGGGTTAGGGTTTGGGTTAAGGTCAGGGGTTGGAATTATGGTTAGGGTTTGGGTTAAGGTCAGGGGTTGGAATTGGGGTTAGGGTTTGGGTTAAGGTCAGGGGTTGGAATTATGGTTAGGGTTTGGGTTAAGGTCAGGGGTTGGAATTAGGGTTAGGGTTTGGGTTAAGGTCAGGGGTTGGAGTTAGGGTTTGGGGTTAGGGTTTGGATTAAGGTCAGGGGTTGGAATTAGGGTTAGGGTTTGGGTTAAGGTCAGGGGTTGGAATTAGGTTAGGGTTTGGGTTAAGGTCAGGGGTTGGAATTAGGGTTAGGTTTGGGTTAAGGTCAGGGGTTGGAATTAGGGTTAGGGTTTGGGTTAAGGTCAGGGGTTGGAGTTAGGGTTAGGGTTTGGGTTAAGGTCAGGGGTTGGAATTAGGGTTAGGGTTTGGGTTAAGGTCAGGGGATGGAATTAGGGTTAGGGTTTGGATTAAGGTCAGGGGTTGGAATTATGGTTAGGGTTTGGGTTAAGGTCAGGGGTTGGAATTAGGTTAGGGTTTGGGTTAAGGTCAGAGGTTTGGAATTAGGGTTAGGGTTTGGGTTAAGGTCAGGGGTTGGAATTAGGGTTAAGGTTAGGTTCAATGGGTTAGAATTAGGGTTAGGGTTAAGGTCAGAGGTTGGAGTTAGGGTTTGGGTTAAGGTCAGGGGTTGGAATTAGGGTTAGGTTAAGGTCAGGGGTTGGAATTAGGGTTGGGTTTGGGTTAAGGTCAGGGGTTAGAATTAGGGTTAGGGTTAGGTTAAGGTCAGGGGTTAGAATTAGGTTAGGGTTAAGGTTAGGTTCAATGGGTTAGAATTAGGGTTAGGGTTTGGGTTAAGGTCAGGGGTTGGAATTATGGTTAGGGTTTGGGTTAAGGTCAGGGGTTGGAATTGGGGTTAGGGTTTGGGGTTAGGGTTTGGGTTAAGGTCAGGGGTTGGAATTAGGGTTAGGTTTGGGTTAAGGTCAGGGGTTGGAGTTAGGGTTAGGGTTTGGGTTAAGGTCAGGGGTTGGAATTAGGGTTAGGGTTTGGGTTAAGGTCAGGGGATGGAATTAGGGTTAGGGTTTGGGTTAAGGTCAGGGGTTGGAATTAGGGTTAGGGTTTGGGTTAAGGTCAGGGGTTGGAATTAGGGTTAGGGTTTGGGTTAAGGTCAGGGGTTGGAGTTAGGGTTAGGGTTTGGGTTAAGGTCAGGGGTTGGAATTAGGGTTAGGGTTTGGGTTAAGGTCAGGGGATGGAATTAGGGTTAGGGTTTGGATTAAGGTCAGGGGTTGGAATTATGGTTAGGGTTTGGGTTAAGGTCAGGGGTTGGAATTAGGTTAGGGTTTGGGTTAAGGTCAGAGGTTTGGAATTAGGGTTAGGGTTTGGGTTAAGGTCAGGGGTTGGAATTAGGGTTAAGGTTAGGTTCAATGGGTTAGAATTAGGGTTAGGGTTAAGGTCAGAGGTTGGAGTTAGGGTTTGGGTTAAGGTCAGGGGTTGGAATTAGGGTTAGGTTAAGGTCAGGGGTTGGAATTAGGGTTGGGTTTGGGTTAAGGTCAGGGGTTAGAATTAGGGTTAGGGTTAGGTTAAGGTCAGGGGTTAGAATTAGGTTAGGGTTAAGGTTAGGTTCAATGGGTTAGAATTAGGGTTAGGGTTTGGGTTAAGGTCAGGGGTTGGAATTATGGTTAGGGTTTGGGTTAAGGTCAGGGGTTGGAATTGGGGTTAGGGTTTGGGTTAAGGTCAGAGGTTTGGAATTAGGGTTAAGGTCAGGGGTTGGAATTAGGGTTAGGTTTGGGTTAAGGTCAGGGGTTGGAGTTAGGGTTAGGGTTTGGGTTAAGGTCAGGGGTTGGAATTAGGGTTAGGGTTTGGGTTAAGGTCAGGGGATGGAATTAGGGTTAGGGTTTGGGTTAAGGTCAGGGGTTGGAATTAGGGTTAGGGTTTGGGTTAAGGTCAGGGGTTGGAATTAGGGTTAGGGTTTGGGTTAAGGTCAGGGGTTGGAGTTAGGGTTAGGGTTTGGGTTAAGGTCAGGGGTTGGAATTAGGGTTAGGGTTTGGGTTAAGGTCAGGGGATGGAATTAGGGTTAGGGTTTGGATTAAGGTCAGGGGTTGGAATTATGGTTAGGGTTTGGGTTAAGGTCAGGGGGTTGGAATTAGGGTTAGGGTTTGGATTAAGGTCAGGGGGTTGGAATTATGGTTAGGGTTTGGGTTAAGGTCAGGGGGTTGGAATTAGGGTTAGGGTTAAGGTCAGAGGGTTGGAATTATGGTTTGGTTAAGGGTTATGTAGATAGAAAAAGTGTGTTTTTTTTTTAAACAAGATTTAAAATAAAATACTGCTGATAAAAGTACTGTAAGTGTTTAAACATGGTTTGAAGACTGCTGAAGAGACTCAGTTCAAACATCAAGTGAAAGTTTGTTCCACCAGCACCAGAGTCCCAGAACAGAGAAGAGTATTGAAGTATGTCTTCCTTGTATCCTTAGAGATGTTGAGACCAGTCAAACAGTCATTAAACATTGTACGCAGTGTAAACAAACAAACTAACAAACAATTACGCACGTTTTAATTGATTATAATGTCCATCTTACAAGTCCATAAGAGCAAGCTGTTACTAATGAATGCATTGATATATAAAACTGTAAGAATTCTACAAATGTGATGACTAGAATCATTGGATTTTATTTTACACCTCCACTAATCCAGTTAGAATGATTTCCAAAAGGCCTAATTATGGTACAACCTTTACCTTTATTCTGACAGCCTTATATCTCCATCTAGCGTCCACAAAGAGGAATGACAGGTTAATCTCCCTGCGCATGCGCAATAAATATGACGAAAAGTTATAGCAAAATAACAAAAAAAAAAATACAAAATGCTACATTTATGTGACTTATAATAATAATAATAATAATAATAATAATGATGATAATAATAATAATAATAATAATAATAATAATAATAATAATAATAATAATAATAATGTATGAACTATAGTGAACTATCATCACCACCGTGAAACTTAAATTAAAAACAGGAAAATACAAATATATATATTTTTTATCTTCTGGGAAGATTTTGGTGTGTGATTGTGGAGATTTGTGGAGATTTATTCCGCCACATGGGTGTTAGTAAGATCAGGTATTGATGTAGGTTAGAAGTGTAGGAGGCCTGGGGTCTGCGTTCACATTCATCCCCAAGGTGTTCAGTAGGGTTCGAGCTTTATTGCAGGAGATCTTTCACTCCAACTCGTGTACAGCATATCTCCAAAGAGCTGGATTTGTGCACATGGGCATTGTCATGCTGGAACAGGTTTTGGTTCTTCAAAAGTGAATGCATCCAAATTCATACTGCGAGTCTCCAAGTTTGGGGAAGAACCACATATAAGTGGAAAAATCATGTGTCCCAATAATGTTGTTAGTACAGTGTTTTCTTTGTGCACTGACAGGAAATACAAAGAAACTCTATTTTAGATGTGAAGGTATTGATCAACTCAAGTTATGCATTTATTATGTAGTTTATTTTTAGATAAACGCAGATCGAACACGTGAGAAAAATGCTCCTTACTTCTAATCTTATTTAAAATGTAATGTAAAACCAGAATCATATTAATTTTATATTTATTTTAACATGCATCTGCAAAAATCGAAACGATTTGGCAACCTTATAAAGCGCTATTTTGTTGTTGTTACGGGAATCTGGCAACCACGCGCAGCGCTGCAGGGGGCGGGGCCGTTCTGATGTCTTGCACCGAAATACGACGTGGATTTGAAAATAGAAATAAATGCAAAAAAATTAGAGATGAAATTTAACATTTGTTGAAACGCAACTGTTATTTTTTTTATAGCGCAAAAAAGGTAAGAATTACATGTAAAATGAATGTATTTTGCACATGCGTGAGTTGCACGGCGCCTTTGATGCTAGGACGCGATGCTAGTTTACTTGTGAGCGTTATTGCTTACCAACATTGTTTTTTTTTTTTTTTTTAAATATATAAAACTAACGGCTTTTAGATTATAACACGTCCTCAGCATGAGTTTATAGATTTGAAAAGAAATACTACCCATTATAAAATAATGTTTGCATAAATAAACCATGTACTAATATATTCATAGGCGCCTGCAGTGGCCGTGTTCCAAATTCCTCCTATACACCCTACATAGTGTACACTTCAGTGTGCTCGTGCCATTCAAGGTCAATAATCAGAGTAGAAAATAATGAGTTATTGCACCCCAAAGGGGCAAAAGTACAAATCAAAGTGCAATAAGTCTGTACACTCCTCCTGTACAGTGCACTGTGTGTGCTGTGGGATTTGGGGCGAGCCCTAATGTTCCTGGGAGGAATGTTGTGTGTGTGTGTGTGTGTGTGTGTGTGTGTGTGTGTGTGTGTGTGTGTGTGTGTGTGTGTGTGTGTTTGCCCTCCAGTGTCCTTGAGCTGGACTTTCCTGAGTGATGAGAAAATAAAGTGAGCCGCAAAACAAAAAAAAAACATAAGAGCACATCATCCGATTGGTTGTTTCATCTTGTGATGTCACACTATCAACCCTCTTTCTTTCTTTCTTTCTTTCTTTCTTTCTTTCTTTCTTTTGTCTGTTATCTGTCTGTCTGTCTGTTTCTCTCTGTCATCGTTCTGTCTGTCTGTCTCTATCTTTCTGTCTGCCTGTCTCTTTCTTTTTGCTTGTCTTCTTTTCTTTCTTTCTTTGTTTCTTTCCTTGTTGTCTGTCTGCCTGTCTGTCTGTTTCTCTCTTTGTCATTGTTCTGTCTGTCTGCCTGTCTGTCTGTGTGTCTCTTTCTTTTTGCCTGTCTTTTCTTTCTTTCTTTCTTTCTTTCTTTCTTTCTTTCTTTCTTTCTTTCTTTCTTCTGTTCTATACTTCACTATATGGACAAGTATTTGGTCAGTAAACGGACTTTTCCAGCTATATATAAGTTTGAGAATTTTAATACTAATGTTTGAGGAAATGAGCTTCTGTTGAAGAAGCTGCTGATGAATGGAGAATCTAACAGCAGTGTGAGATCTCTGAGATCGGCCACACAGAGTCATTAGGGCGTTAGCCGTGTTCTAGGAATACACTGGAAACCGAATGCAGAGAAGTTATATAAGCGTCAGCTGCACTAAGAAGTGATTTATCTGTTTGTCCACACTGTAATCGAGGTCTTTTCTGCTGTTTTTTATCTTTTCACCCACAGAGTATTTGAGGTCTTATCTGCTGACCGCACGGCTCCACTTTCAAAAGCACCATGGGAAACACAAGCAGCGAGAGGTCAGGAGTGGGGCACGGCGAGAAGGCCAACCGCAGGGACAGCCGCGGTGCCAAAGAGGGGGAGCGGCCCAAAATCCTCATGGACAGCCCTGAGGACGCAGATATTTTTCATGGGGAGGATCTCAAGGTACTGAGTGTTTACTTACAAAACAAAAAAAGGACAACATCATGTCTCCATGGGTTACAGAGTAATCTGAGTAGTCTTCAAGTTCCTTTCAGTTTCCACCTTACAGAATAAGTCTCCTCGATTGTCTAATACCAGGTTCTCACACTTCATTGTGCTTTCAAACAAAACTTGAACATTGTTAAAAACGCTAAGAAAAGTTATTTTCATCACTTTGTTTCTCTTTGTTTTGCGCAAAACTGTGAGTTGTTGACGGAAGAACAGAGCAGATGGATAATGTCCTTATTAGAGGTCGACCGAATAGTTTTTCCTGGTTGCGTTACAGTATGAGAGCGGCCTCTAGAGGCAAATCACTCACACCACATTCTGTTTGAAGTTTTTTTTTTTATTTTTTTTATTTTTTTAATTAATTATAAATTGTAAAATTTTTTATTTATTTGGTGTGATACATTTTGTCTAATTTTAAATGCATGCTTTTTATTTTCCTCAATATTTACTAATATAATGAATATATTCATATTTGTTTTATTTAGCACATTTTTAAAGATATGTTTACATTTCTGCATTTATTTTTTAGATAAAGTAAGGTAGTTTGTGTACCTGTGTTAAAGGTATGTATTGTGCTGTGGTGCACTTGTCCTGCTTTTCACCTCAGGCTCCCTTGGAGAAGGAGGAGTTTTTAGCCTGGAGGCAGGACCTCGAGTCTGGTGATAAGGAGCTCTTGGCACGACCCACAGTGTTTCGCTGGACAGGTGCAGGAAAAGAGGTCTATCTCTCTGGATCCTTCGACAACTGGGCAAACAAGATCCCTCTAACCAGGAGGTAAACAAGGACATGGTATTAAACCGGTTTTAATCTCAACAGGCCACACGGACATGAGATGTGGAGTCACCTGGAGTCCATCTAAAGACACACTCTGTTTTTAATGACACTTGAGTTTATATCACAACGCTGTTCAATTCTCCAATCTCTGAAATCGCAATATTTATGCCGTTCTTCTAAAACATGTTTCATGTTCAAACATGTTCAATGCTCAAGTGAGGCTACAGGCAAACTACAGCAAATATTAAACAGTAAAGAGAAGAGGAGATGAGACAAAAGTAATAATGGAGCATAATGTTTATTATATATATATATATATATATATATATATATATATATATATATATATATATATATATATATATATATATATATATATATATATATATAATTTACTTCTAATTAAAATATGTAAAAAAAAAAAAAAGTCTTCCTGCGGACGTTTTCCGCCAAGACATATTATATATTCGATACTTTACCAGTGCATTCATGACCATTTTAAGACAATTCCTCAACATCCCCTTCTGAATCCAGACACAAGATGTCAAATCGGACCCTCAAGGCTTTACTCATGCCTTTCTAGGAAACTCTGATGAACCCCGAACACGTGCTCCCCAAAGAACAAAAAGGACCATTTAAACATGAATCAGCAACTAGAACAACACCAGAAACTGCTTTTACTCTGGAAATACATTTAGAAGTCCACAATGTTTTAAAAGAAAAAGTTCTGATTGAGTATTAAAGTGAAGGATCTCGTATAGCTGCTGTTGTCGATTTCAACAATACATACCTTTTACTACGTTGATCCTGCCATAAAAATGCTTGGCTTGGCTTTAGAAGAATGATGAACTAACCAACAAATAGATAACTTTAATATTTATGGAAGGAGTCTCCAGTGTATCAGTTTGGCAGGTGCTCTTATCCAGAGTGACTTCCACTTTTATTCAACCCTTCCTTCTGGGGCGAGGCGACTTGGAATGAGCTCTGACAAGTGGACCTTCTGCTTCAGCAACCTCTAAAGCGACGCTGCAGCACTCATGCGTCTGTTTTTTGAAGCAGCTTCCACACCTGACTCACAGCATGAGAACTCGACTTCTTTGAAGGACCCTTGCAAGGTCTGATCTGAGTGGAACCTGTCTCTGAAAAACCTCTGTACGACCACTGACCACTGTACCGTAACTCAGTACTGATCATCTTATCGCCTCGGCATCTTCGTGGAGAGCAACGATTCTAATTCTCAAATCCTCACAGAGTCTTTATCATGAGGTGCCATGTTGAACATCCAGTGGTCAGTATGAGAGAATTGGACTCATACTGCTCTAATGCAAGATACACAAATTCATTTGGTTCTGTCAAGCAGACAAAAACATCAACATGATGAATAGAACATTGCACGGCTGTATGTCGAGTTATTTTTCAGAGGACAGTAAATTCGTACTGCTACACAACCTGCACATTGACTCCTCTAAAATGTATCCAAATCTCATTTCTATAGTTTTGTCCCTTGAGAAGATTCACTAAAACGGTATCTGGAATGTGAGGGGTGCACTCACTTTTGTGAGAAACTGTATATGCTGTTACTAAGACGACTGTAAATTAAAGGAACGAACCTACGTTTTTTTTTCTCCTACAGGTGTCTCATATTCAGTACTTGCGTATTGACCCTGCTCTTTTCCTTCATCCAGCCAGAACAATTTTGTCACCATCGTGGACTTACCCGAAGGTGAACACCAGTATAAGTTCTACGTCGACGGACTGTGGACGCACGACCCGTCCGAGGTGACCGACCCGCATTCATGCTTTTAGGAAAATCACGCAGATTTTCAGCGCAATCTCCTCAATCGTGTATATATATTTATATATATATATATATATATATATATATATATATATATATATATATATAATGTATTTTTTTTTTTTTACGTTAGCCTGTAGTGACCAATCAGCTGGGTACGATCAACAACATCATCCAGGTGAAGAAAACCGACTTCGAGGTGTTCGATGCGCTCATGGTGGATTCGCAGAAATGCTCGGACATGTCAGGTAGATTTCATTATTTAATCAACCGATATTATTATTTTTTAATCGGATACTGGATTAAAAAAAATTAATCTAGTCCTGTACTTTATTACAAAAATAAAAATGTGCTAAATAAAAAATTATTATGAATATTTTAATTGAAATATAATTCCTTCTAGAAAGTACTTTGAAAGTTTCTTGAATTTCAGACACATGGATTCAAAGCCTGGAAAATACTTCAAAACAAATATCTTAAATATTTAAATATTTAAACAGCCTTTGATGCTTTTGTCTGTTTTTTTTTTTTTTTTTTTTTTTTTTTAAACAAATATACAAACTTACTGTTATTGTGAAATAATCATCTCAATAATTTCTATTTGATGTCCCAGGCCTTTTCCTTAATATTCCTTCAGATCTCTCAAGTTCTCCTCCTGGACCATACCATCAGGATGCCTACGTCCCCAAACAGGATGAAAAGTTCAAGTCTCCACCCATCCTCCCTCCTCACTTGCTGCAGGTCATCCTCAACAAGGACACGGGCATCTCCGTATGTGCCTTTACTCTTCTGGGTCTTTACAGTATTTCTTGTTCATGCTTCTGTTCATAGCACACTACAATATATGGACAAAAGTTTGTGGACACCTGACTATAAGGTTCTTCTGTGCTTATTGAACATCCCGTTCCACATCGTGTTCCTATTTGCTGCTTTAATAAGCTCCACTCTTCTGGGAAGATGTTCCACTAGATTTTGGAGCATAAGGACATCGTCATGCTGGAAATGGAATGGTTTGGGTGTCTTTAGTTGAAATGAAGGGAACAACTTTTTGGAAACACTATGGCTGGAAAAATTTTGTCAATATACTGAATCTTTTTTACAATTTAATTAATTATGAATAGTAAAAATTCAGTACACTCGGCACTGTATACATTTTTTTTTCCCTCTTTCTCACCAGTGTGACCCTGCATTACTTCCCGAGCCCAATCATGTGATGCTGAACCACCTCTATGCCCTGTCCATTAAGGTAAGAGATCCGTTCCAAATGAAAAATTAAGGACATAAAAACCAAAGGTGACCTGAAACGATTTAGAAAATGGAAAGGCCTTTTTATGATCACTTATTAAATGCATTCTCAAGAGCCTTGTCTCACAAAAATCGCTGTTAAGCTCCTGCTGACAGGATTCTTCTTATTATTCCAGAGAAGTGAAGAAAAAGGAGGCATCTAAAGTCAGTTCATGGAGCCAAACCAAAATGGAGGACAGAGTAGAAAACATCTACATTAGAAAATAGCTGGTGGGGCAGAAACTAGTGATTTTAATTTTTGCCCTAGAATAATACAGAAGGTGATTTGATAAGCGATTATGTTAAACATCTGTAATCTGTCTGAAGACACGATGGCGAACAGGACACTCAAAATGTAACACACAGATTTATACTAACGAGAGAAAATCCACCAAAACGCCAAACCTGTCCAATTCCGATGTCCATGTTATATGATGGACTGTAATACTTATAGCCTGGAGGAAATAGTTTTACTCTTAAACTCTCGAAAAGGTTTTGAAGGTTTTTTTAATTAATTAATTAAAAATTAATTAATTTAAAATGAACGCAAACGACGTATCAAAGTTTTAAGAGAAAAAAAATTAATCTAAAACGTATTTAAAATTTTCGGTCAAATTGTATAGCAAAACTAAGCTTTCGCCATGAATATAAACATAGAAGTGGACATGGCACTAAGAAGAGAAAGAAAGAAAAGAAACCGATGAGACAAAATGAGAAAACATTGAGTAGATATCAATCAGAACAGTGTATCATGATGTTAATACACCATATGGACACCTGACCAAAAGATAGGTAGATAGAGAGAGATTATTTATATATATATATATTTATTCAATTGTATTTTTTCCAACACCCCATTCCACATTTAGTCCCTATTTGCTGTTATAATAACCTTCACTCTTCTAGGAAGATGTTCCGCTAGATGTTTGAGTGTGTTTGTGGAGATTCATTCAGCCGCAATGGTGTTAATAATGTCGGGTAATGATGGAGGTGAGGAGGCCTGGGGTGCAGTCAGCGTTCATCCCAAAGGTGTTTAGTAGGGTTGAGATCAGAGTTCTATAGCAGGAGATCTTCCACTCCAACACTTTTAAAGCATATCTTCATTTGTCCTGCTGGAACTGAATTGAGTTTCTGAGTTCAAGCAAATGTGCGCCTCCAACAATATAATTAATGAAAAGATGAAAATCTGCTGTGATTGAGATCGATCGTGTCTGAGAAAGCCTGTATTCCAAATCAGGTGTCCCAAAACTATATCTATGAAAGTGTATATTGCATTGTTTACCATGTACAACACCTTCATGGGGAAAAAACAATAATATTTTATCTCATATATAAAATATACATCTCTATTTTTTATCATTCCCAGGATGGAGTCATGGTTCTTAGCGCCACACATCGCTATAAGAAGAAGTACGTCACCACCCTGCTCTATAAACCCATCTGACACCGGCAGCAACCTTCTTTTTGCTCAACAACACCAGTCCACTCCACTACTGAGAACTAGTGTCCAGTGAAGGCGTCTTATCCTGTCTATATATATATATATATATATATATATATATATATATATATATATATATATATATATATATATATATATATACACACACAATTTATGGCACTGGTTGCCAAATCTAACCATTATAAACTAGACCAGTAACGTAGACAGATGGCGTGGAGGAGACCAAAAATATACCTAGATTTAGATCTTTAAGGTTCTATCATAAAGAAAGGATGAAACACTCGGGCGTGTGCTGTTACATTTTGAAATGTTTTATTCCGTTTATTTTTTTATGTATTAAGAAGTTTGTTTTTGGTTGTTTTTTTTTTTTTAACCCGTTAATAGTTACATCATGGTATTGAACGTGTCGTCGAAAAAGCGACAAACTCTTGACCTCTCGCTGACACTGGAAACCGCTTTCAGAAATGAGCGACTTTCACATCGATGACTTGAAAATTTTTTTCCCCGACGGGCACCAAGTCATGCAATTATAAACCTGTGACCTGCAACCTCCACGAGTGTCCGAACTGCCGTTCTAGAAAACGTAAAAACGCCTCCTGACTAATCCAGAATTCAGGATGCGGAGTTACGTTTTAAAATAGCAGTACGAGATGACGGAGACTGAATCGGAGCTCAGGGTGAGGTATATATTTGTTGAAAGTGCAAAATGTGGAAACAAAAAGGGAACATCGAGATTATGAAACGTGAGACTTGTTACTTTTTTAACATAGCGATCATTTTACAGAGTTTATGATTTTAAAACTGGTTGTGCTCGTCGAAGAAACGGACCAATTTGTGTATAATTTTTTGTTCATTTACTTTCATATAGTCAAAGCATTTTGTCATGATTTATTCAGTATTTTTTGTATCTTCTCTGACTAATCATCAGCATCTAGATTTGTGTTTTTTTTTTTTTTGTACAGCATGATCGTGTCTAAAATGTAACGTACGCTCTCAAAGGAAGAGAATCAAAAACCTGACTGTCAATAAACCTTTTTATTTAAACCCCATAGATTTTTCTGTTTATTCTTTGGGTCAAAAAATAACCAGCGTGACCATGGACTAAATATAGATTCCCAAATGAGCAAGCCAGATGTCACTGAGATGAGGAAAACCATGAGGAGAGGAACCAGACTGAAAAAAGGGAAGCTATCATTTTCTGGGAAAACGCCAGATAGTGTAATTATAAATTGCAGTGTACAGGTTAGGCATGTGAATCTCCAAAACTGAGGTTTCTGAGTTATGCATAGCCAATAATACGATACGTTAAAGATATTTATGAAGCAGCTACAGATGCGATTTGATTCGACACAATGCGATGGAAAACACGACGCTAAGCAATTCAGTATGGTACGGGTACTTCACTTTAAATTCTTTGGTTCAGACAAACAGCAAATAGTCAATATACCTATGTGACTTCTAACGCATGGCCCAGCTCTACCTCTGCCATGTTAATCTGTATTCTATGTGACTCTCTGGACACGCCTCAGTCGTATTAGCGGTATGTCATATACGTCACGTAGCAGCAGCAGTGCTGAGAGAATGTGCTCGAGAAATCAATCTACATAGAAAATATTGGTCAGTTTCTTAATGAATAAAAGTATAGTGCATTTACTAATAATTAAATCTAAATTGTTTTTTATCGATGCAAATATGTTTTTGTAAAAAAATCTAACTTGTATCCGTTGCACGCCAAGTCGGTGCATCACATTGTTAACTTTTATGCTGATGCGAATTAGTGAATCTTAACATCCCTGTTAAAGGTATAAAAGAGTAAAGACACTGTTCTCTATTGGTATTGGTGTTGTGTATTAAAAATGAGTTTATTTGTAATAAAAAGAGAAAAGTAGGAGGTTTATGGATGTGGTGAGGGAAGGTGGTGGGTTTGAAAGAGGCAGATGTGGAGGACAGAGAGATATGGAGATGGATGTTTCACTGTGGAGACCCCAAAGCCGATAGAAAAAGATTGAAAGGATGTTGTGTATATAAGGTTAAGACCTGAATATAAGCTGTTCACTTAACAGTGACTGGTCTCCTAGGTCGAGTGAAGAGAAAACGTTATGCTATCGGATCCTATACAATTGTGTACCTCCACCTTTGTGGTAAGGGTTTAGGGATTGGTCAACATTACAGGATGGATGGATGGATGGATTGACAGTACAAGGAACCCATGTTGGCTCAAAAACATTATGCGAACCACCAGATTTGTTGGATCAAGTATGTTGGATCAAAAAATGTTTCTGACCAGCCAGTCCAAAAACTCATGATCTACCATTTCTACTTGGTGGCATCTCTTCTGCCATTATAATGGACAATATATCAAAAGAAAAAAACAAAAATGTGAATACAGGAAAACGAAACAAACCCAGAACGTGTTTCCGCTTTGTGTTAGCGTATCATTTAGGAGTTCCCCATCATATGGGCGTATCCCGATGTGAGATAAAGTTGACTTTGTCAGCTCGTGAGAATTTCCAGCCATGTATCCACATGTTCACAGAAATTAATGCACGTCCAAATCTTCGTTATCTAAACAGGTTGAACCTTTCAAGGCTGTGTTGTGACTACATAAGGAGAAATTGCTGAAGCATGATTTCTATGTGAAACTCTCCACAGGACGCCATGAAGACCCTCCACACTTTTCTCCTGCTAGTATTTGGCCTAACTGTTGGCAAGTGCAAGCTTTGTTTTTTTTCTTTAAAACTGATGGTAGACCAATGGAACTAAAAATCCATAAAATGCTGTTAAGCAGTAAATCTGTGATGGTCTGGACATTAGGGTCTGGTTCGTTTCCTGGTTGTTGAATTTCCAAATTGAAAGCAAACCAAATTGGTTAATTATGTATAACTTTCTTTCGGCTTCTCCCGTTAGGGGGCGCTACAGCGGATCATCCGCATGTTTGATTTGGCACATGTTTTTACGCTGGATGCCCTTCCTAACGCAACCCTTCCCATTTATCCGGGCTTGGGACCGGCACTAAGAGTGCACTGGCTCGTGCAACCCTAATGGCTGGGGTTGGTTCCCTATAATTCATGGGTCTTAAACAATTTAAAGATTTACTACAAAGGCAATGAAAATGCTGAAAAACGCAGCTTTGAGATGAAGCTAATTGTTTTTATTATAGGAATTCTGGCTTGAACCATGTCTCCATCTGGAATCTTTGTGAATCAAGACTTATTTTGTGTGTGTGTGTGTGTGTGTGTGTGTGTGTGTGTGTGTAATTCAGCTCAGGCTACTGACTACAAGGCTCTGTGGCAGTTCAGGGCTATGATCGTCTGTGTCAAGCCCGATAGCTGGCCAGCTCTAGACTACGCTAACTACGGCTGCTACTGTGGTTTGGGAGGCTCAGGAACCCCTGTTGATGAGCTGGACAGGTTCAACATCACCTTTAATTGCTTTGCTTAAGCTACGATGAATTGAATGCTTGTTTGTAGGTGTTTAATGTTCTTCCTTGCTTGATTGCTACAGTATGACTTAAATTGTTCAGGGTTAGTTCAATCCTTTCTAAAATGTAATTATCCCACACCATTGCACGACATTGTACAGGTCTCAACTGTAAGGTAGATTTACTCAACTGTAAGGTAGATTTATTTTAGAGCATGCTAGTTCTTTTTTGAACATTTCGAGAGATTGGCAGAAGGCTGCGATAAAGTTACATCATTTGTTTCTTCTTATTCTTCTGTGGCGTGAGAGTTTAGGGTTAAATATTGGACTTCTAATCAAAATTGCTCAGTTGTATATGTAATATAGTTGTAAATTTCTCTACATAATAACATCTGCCAATATACAATAAATATTATGTATATTTCTTTTCTTTTTTTATGGATTTTTGTGAGTTATCTCTAAATAAACCATAATTTGCTAGATACCTATATACCATGTAACATATATACAGTAGCTCTATTCCTCTCTTTTATGTTTGAGCTTTAGATTGAGATTAGGATTATTGACTCGTTGAGATTTGGGGTAGATTAATGATTTTGGCCCAACGTTTGGTGCACGATGTCGCATAAAAACGGACTTTTAAAAGCTGATGTCTCTGTGCCAGGTGGTTCATCAATCGCTGATTTTGTGAGAGGTTTTTAGGTTTTATGTGGGAAATTACTCTCCTAAATAGCTCAATTTCTAAAAAATCCTCTTGCAGCAAACCGTTTTTTAACTATAACAAATAGTACATTTTTGTCATATACTGTTATATATATTTTTTGTTTGTTTTGTTAATTTACTGTTACGCTTAATGTTGTAGAATGTCTGCAAATCAAGTTGAATAAGTCAATTCTTTACCAGTATACATTTATTCATATTCATGAATAAAAAAAATTAATAATAATAATGCTAATGATTTACTACAAAGGCAGCAAATATATAAAAAAAAAAAAAAAAAAAAAATGACTGCTTAGTATCAGAAACAGGAAAAAAAAAATGCAGATATTAGTTTGCAATGTTTCATCCAGTAGTGGACACCAATAAATCTTAATTCTGCACAGCCTATAAAAATTTCAATTACACACACACACACACACACACACACACACACTGGTTGGGATTCCAGTCTGTTATATAGCACCATGCACTGACATTTGCACAACCTCATTCATACCTTGGGACAATTCCACTATTTAGCCAAAACTAAGTTTTCAAAGTTGAAGGAAAACTAGAGAACCCAGAGTACATGGAAAACTGTAAAGCTCCAATTAGGTTCAAATCTTTGTACCATGAATCTCTGAAATGGAAAAACTAGCTCCAGGGCCCACATTCTGCCCAGGAATGGAAATAAGCAAGCATTGGGAATACTGGCTACTGAGACCTTCATAGTGGGACTTCCACCATGGATTACTGAATTATACCCTTCTTTCCAACTGCAGATGCTGTGAAATACATGACAAGTGTTACAGTGATGCCATGCAACACGAAGCGTGCTGGCCAATCCTGGACAACCCTTACACCGAGATCTATGCCTATAGTTGTGACAAAGCAACTAAGACAATAACCTGCAAGAGTGAGTGACGATCGATGAAACCTTTTTATCATAATATTTTACAAGTTCTACAGACTGAACAATAGTAGTGAGTAGTAGTATTATATAAAATTGTAAACAATCCTTCCTTCCTTCCATTCATCCCTATACCTTCATTTCTTTTTGTACATACTTAGGCAACAACAACAATTGTGAGATGTTCATCTGCGAGTGCGACCGGAAGGCTGCCGAGTGCTTTGCTGTTTCTCAGTACAATGAGGAGAACAAGAACATATCCAGCGACCGCTGCAAATAACCATGTAGATTATTGTGTAAACATTACACACCGTACCAAACAGTAGAGCTAGTAACTATTAACACTAAACATCTAGCCATTTAATCTTCTGTGTCTTACTCAGTGATTATTTTATATTCATCAGAAATCAGTTTTACTCTTTATCTCGTGAAAAACTTTTACTCAAGCAATAATCAATAAACGACTCATGATAATAAGCAGCTGCTTGGATTTCTCATTCAGTTCTCTTTTTCCTTTCATCATTATTCCTCTAATGTATTTAACATTCCAAATTGTTGTATTGATTATGCCCAGTGTTTGGGCAATGGTCTCTGATTACGTTCTATTTTTATCAGCTTTATTCTTGCCTATTTTTTTCCCTATAAACATTTCTTTATGTATCCAGAGCTATTAACTGTTTCAACAATTTATTTAATAGGGCACAACTTAGTCATATTCCAATTGTCAGATGTACATTACAGCGTGGTACCCAACCACCGGGCCGTGGAATAGCACCGGTCTGAGGGTCAATTGGTACCAGGCCGCACAGAAAGAATACATAACATACATTATTTCCGTTTTTATTTATTATCTGATTCTGAACGATGTTTTATTTTGGAAAATTACTGGATTCTCTCCACCACATCTGTCTATGACTCACTCTTGATGCAGGTCATGATGCCTTGGTCACATGACTTACCTCCATCCCTACCTTCTTAAAGGGGCTCCGGCCGCTAACACATAATACATTACTGCTAAATTCAAACCCCCAAGCGAGCAAAATGAACAAAAAACAACACAGTGGATTTACGTTTATTATTATATTTAGAAAATACCAGTTTTTATGGTCGTATCATTTTATTTTGTCTGTGGTCTGTGGCGCAAAAAAGGTTGGGGACCGCTGCAGTAGAGTGCAGGGAAATAAATTCTTTATATACTTGTAGGGTTAAAGGCTTTGCTCAAGGGCCCAAAAGTGGCATCTTGGTCATACTGGGGGCTCCATTAATAACCCAAAGCTACGACTTCCCCTACTGAATTGGTTTGGTGATGTGTTCTACACTGTTTCATACATTTACACAGGACTATCAGAAAATTAAAGATATGTTTTTCATCTTTTTCTTTAACCTCAAACCCAAATATTTTCATTATATAAGGCAAATATTTCATTTTAATCGTTTTCTATTATTTGATACAATTGTAAAAGTCAATTATATTCAAGACAATTATAAAAAAATAAATCACTGTTGTCTTTTCAATACATTTTTATTAGGAAACCGAATTACAAATTACTGTCTAATTGTTTATTTTTGCTTAAAATTTCTTCCACTGTGAACAAAAGTTCATGCCCCGAATGAAAATGAATGGTTATATAAATAAACGTATAAAACTTCATACTTTATAACAGCGTTTTATATCGCTGTAAAAAAAAAATAATGTAAAGAAATTATTTTTTTATTGTACATTTGTGCAAACAGAATTGGGAATTCAACAGTTCTTCACTATCATGTAAACAATCAGTAGTGGATAAAGGAGAATGTATCAGAGTTAATGTCAGAGTGGGATATTTTGAGTGGGTGGATGTCTGTCTGAAAGCACCAGGAAACATAGAATAGAATAAAGCTGGCAGTAACAAGACACAGGTGAGGATCATCAGTCGACTCGAATCTCTCGACAAGACCTGATGATGATCCTGTGCTCTGTCTTCTTTCTCCTGGTGCTCATCTTTAACACTGGTAAGTGCCATTGACTTTTATTTGAAACTGAATTAGAACAGCATGTAATCTCATGAAAGACTTGTACACAAATTCTTGTCTTAATGTGTGTGTGTGTGTGTGTGTGTTGATTCAGCTCATGCACTTTCCTACCTGGCACTGTGGCAGTTCCGAAACATGATAATCTGTAACATGCCTACAAGCTGGCCAATCCTGAGCTATGAAGACTACGGCTGCTACTGTGGCTTGGGAGGCTCTGGTACCCCTGTTGATGACTTGGACAGGTTGGAAAGCATCAGTTGTATTTCATATTTGCAATTGATGATCAATTGAACATAATAATGATAAAATCCTCAGATGTTAATAATAATAATAATAATAATAATAATAATAATAATAATAATACTGTTAGATTTTTATCATGCCCAAACAAAACTTCATTCTTGGAGATGTTTTCTATGTGATCATCGATGCCCATGGTGCCTTTTCTGATCAGGGAAGAATCACACAGCTCACAGTATGGCACATATGTTCTTTAGTTTAATGCAGATAACAGATAAGTGTGTGTGTGTGTGTGTGTGTGTGTGTGTGTGTGTGTATATATACACACATTGGGAAATTTTTTAAATATTTTTTTGTAAATGCAATGCGCTTCCGACCACATGAGCAAAGTATCACAAAATCCCAGTTGGTTATGTGCAGGAAACGTGATTGAGTAGCTCATCTCTTTTCTGGTCACCTGGTCCGAGTCGTTCGTTCTTGCATCACTAATGCCTTTATCTCACTTGTACAACTGAGCAGTTGAGGATTAGTTGTTCAAGTCTCTGCTTGGTGGGGATTGAATTTAAACTAAAGACCATCTAAACCAAATGTCAACCTCTCAACCACTGAGCTCTGACTGCTGTTACACAATTCTCTCCAATGCTTACAGATGCTGCCAGGTTCATGACCTCTGCTACGGTGAAGCTTTGAAGCTTAAATCATGCCGGTGGCTTATTGACAACCCTTACACAGAAAGCTACGCCTACGACTGTGACAAAAAGGCTAAGAAAGTCACCTGCAAGAGTAAGTGATTATTTGAAAAAGATTCAGCTTATGGAAATTTACAGAGTAGGTATAATTTTAAAAATTGCTTATTCTTATTAAATTAAATGTTGTTTTTTCTTTTTTCTCCTCTTCAGCAAAAAATGGGGTTTGTGAGATGTTCATATGCGAGTGTGACCGGAAGGCTGCCGAGTGCTTTGCTAGATCACAATACAATAAGCAATATAAGAGACTGCCTGAGGTTCGCTGCAAACAAAGATAACCGAGATCTGTTCTGTCATCACATATTGAGAAGTTTTGCAGTGAACCTTCCAAGATGAAATGACTGGCACATGCTTCATGTAGTTCCATCCTATATGTATTACATCTAATAAAACTGTTTCTAAAACTGCACAGGTATCTGCCTTGGGTTTATAAAGTCTCTCCAGGTGTAATTCAAGCATTAATTCAGCTTCAATAGAAAATTGTTTTCCCAGTCATGCAACTAAGCTGATGCATCAAAAAAGCTTTAGTTTACCAACGTTCTTGGACACCACTGCTAGTTTGGGCACTATTGCATATTGTAGACCATATTCACCGATTCCAATTAGAGCTTTTTGGTATTCGCTCATGGGGGAGTGGTAGCTCAGTGGTTAAGGTGGTGGGTTATTGATTGAAAAGTCAGTCGTTCAAGCCCCGCTATCGCCAAGCTTCCACTCTTGGGCCCTTAAACAAGGCCCTTAACCCTCTGTGCTCCAGGGGCTGACCCTGGGCTCTCACCCCAGCTTCCGAGTAAGCTGGGATATGCGAAGAACAAAATTTCACTGTGCTATAATGTATATGTGACAAATAAAGCCTATTCTATTCATACCAAGAGAATACAACCCTCAGCCGAACCATATTAGAGGCTCTGTTCCAATTACTGATCGATTAGAAATCAGTTGCTGCATGGATGATTTATAGAAATATAGTAAATGGTGCTTAGTGAACATAAAGCATCAGAAGAAAAGCTATTGGTTCTGCTACTACTACAGAAAGGAAACAGTGGATGGTGCTATAACACAGGAGATGAACTACTGACAGTCGTTACATGGTAGATTGTAATGCACTGAACATGCTGGAAGAAGCAACATGGTACAATATACACGATTTATTTATATATATTTATATATATATATATATATATATATATATATATATATATATATATATATATGTAGTATCTGACAAAAGTGACTTTAAAAGTGAAATTGACCTTGGACTTGTAAACCTGCAAAGCCACACGTCCTATTCTTCATGTTGATGTTTTTGTCTGCTTAGCAGGACCATACAATTTTGTGTATCTTGTATTAGCAGTTACAATTTGGTGCTTTGAATCCGATCCTCTCATACTGGCCATTGGATGTTCGAAATGCACCTCATGGTCAAGACTCTGAGGATTTGAGAATAATCATTATTGCTCTCCACAAAGGTGCTGAGGCTCTAAAAAGAACGGTAACCACAGAAAACAGTGTTACTGTACAGTGGTCAGGGTCACACAGAGGTTTTCCGAGACGGGTTCCACTCGGAACAGGTTGAGTCCTCGTGCTGTGCGTCAGGTTCGGACGCTGCTTCAAAAAACAGACGCATGAGTGCTGCAGCGTTGCTTTAGAGGTTGCAGAAGGTCCACTCGTCAGTGCTCAGACCACGTCAGTGCTACGCCACTCACTGCAACAAGTCGATTTGCATGACCATCGTCCCAGAAGGCGCTTTTTCTGAATCTGGCTCACAAAAAAAACCTGCAAAAAGTTTGCTGAATCACTTGAACCATGGCTTGTGGTCTGACGAGACTAAAATAAACATGTTTGGCTCAGATGCTGTCCAGCATGTGTGGCAACGCTCTGGTGAGATGAACCAAAAATTGCCTACAGTCAAGCATGGTGGTGGTAGCATCAGGGTCTGGGGATGCATGAGTGCTGCTGGTACTGGGGAGCTGCGGTTCATTGAGGGAAACATGGATTTCAACATGTACTGTGAGATTCTGAAGCTCAGTTAGAGGATGTGTTGTACAGTACATAGAACTGGCTTGATTGTCCAGCCCACTATATTTTGCTATTTTCAACTTCTTACGCCAATTAGCAGAGTAAGAACTAATAATGATGTCCTGTTCATAGCACCGAATCCACAGCTCATAGACCAGTATAGGGATTTCATTTCAATCTTATTTTGAGCTATAGAAATTGTTGTGTGGGAAATTTCTTTGGTGAAAGTGAAACAAAGAAAAAGGAAGAGAAACACCTGTGTGCACCTCTATATGAAGTGATGAGGGTCTGAAGGACCTCAGACATTTCCCAGCATTAAACACAAATCAATCTTGACACCATTAAAGTTCATTTTAGCATTTTTGTTATCCTTTTTTTTCCCCCACTGCCGGAATCCTTTAATACGTATTAGGAAAGAGTTTAGAGTTTTATGATGCCTATGACATCAGTGAAGCTTTCCAGCTTAATTCCAAACACATCTTCAATTTAAATTTTTTGCCCAAATATGGACATGAGCATGGTATGATGACCAGATAAAGGAAGTCCGTTATGCAAAATACGCTAGAACTGAACTCTGAGGAATTTGTCATCATACCAAGCAACGACTTGCTTGCAGAAAAAACTTCAGATAACAGTGACTTTATGCAACTTATCAGCTGCCAGATCGGTGACTGTACAGTATGTTATTATGTTCAGCATGACTGACATGAAAAATAAAGGACTCTCATGAAAACTGAAAAGTTATGAGATAAAATTCCAGCACCACCAAGCTGCCACTTCAAGACACAAGACATAAGGTAGCTAGACTGCATCAGCAAGATCTCTATAAGGTAAAGATTTCAAAGCAGTCTGGGGTTTCAAGATGTGCTGTTCAAGCTATTTGGAAAAACCAGCAAAGAAACAGGAAATGTTGAGGATGCATTGATAGGCCAAGAAAACTGAATGCAGAGGATGAAAGACACATCATGCCAAGTTCTTCTCAACAACAGATGTCTGGCAGTGCCATCGGAAATAAAAAATGGCTGAAACCTATTGGACCTAGAAAAGTCTGTCCAGAAGTATTTTTCATCGAAGAATTCTGTCCGTAAAACTATATGTAGAAACAATACTAAACTACTGAACTATGCATGAAAATCTTTTTTTGAAATATTTAGCTCTAGCAGGAAATTGTTTGCCGAAGGGCTGGAGAGGGATACATTAATGAGTGCAGCAGTGAAGCATGGTGGAGGTTTCCTTGCCAGTCTGCATTCATGCAAATGGTTTTGGAAATTTGGTCAGGATTAATGGTGTCCTCAGTGCTAAGAAATACAGGTGAATACTTATCTATCATGTAATATCATCATGGAGGACAAGGACTACAAACATACAGCCAAAATCATGAACTATCTTCAGCGTAGAGAACAACAAGGAGTCCTTGTAAAGAAATAATTAACACTTATTTTTGAGAGCATACTTTCTTTCCACAGCTGCCTAAATATTAAAATAATAAAAATAAAAAATAAATAAACGAATAAAGATATCCTGCTCCCTGCATCTAAAAAATATTTTTATTTTTGTTATTTATTTATTATTATTTTTTTCATTATATAAATATTCTGGATAAAATGTAAAGAAAATAAAATTATTTAAAGTATTCAAATAATTTGTAAATAAATAATTCAAAATAAAATAAAAAAAATCACTCTCTTTTAATTGGTTTACTATTTTAAACTTTTAATGATTGCATTTTTTTTTTTTTTATTAGAATCTTCATTAGACACCTACATGGTGTAACAAGGTTTATTAAAATACAGCAGGGCATGTGATGACTAGAAGTACAGAATTACATTATGTGTAAGTGTGCTACTTAGACTGGGCAGAAATCTGGTGAGTGTAAAAAAGTATTATGGTTCATATGGTTCATATTTTGGTTTTTATGTCAACAAAAAAAAAGCAAAACAAATTCCCAGGTACATTTTTAGACTCACAGCAACCCTGGCCAGGATCTGCTTACTGCAAATGAATAAAAACCATAGCTCAAATACAGTTAACAAAATCAAATAAAGCTGTGGCAAGAACATGAGTTACTATCATGGTTCTTGTGGGAGTGTGTGGTGTAATGGTTCTGAGGAAGTGGTAGTTTATTGGATAATTTGTACCCAGTTAGCCTTCTGATCAGAAGGTTGTGATTTTAAGTCTCAGGACCACCTAACTGCTACTTCTGGGCTCCTGAGCAAGGCCCTTAACCCTCAAGTCAATGGTTCTCTCAGAGTGTAACTAAAGAAAACTCTATATATATATATATGTGCAGAAGGAATGGAATGGACAAATCAACTGCATCCATTATTCACATAGCTTTCATAGATACATACTGCTTTTTTTTTAAGTAAGATTTAAGTATAGACTTATTCAAGTAGAAATGTAAAAAAAAGAGGGAGTCTTACTTTCATTAGAGTCATAAATATTCTTTTTTTAATTCAAATATGGTGGTGGTAGCATCATGGTCTGGGGATGCATGAGTGCTGCTGGTACTGGGGAGCTGCAGTTCATTGAGGGAAACATGGATTTAAACATGTACTGTGAGATTCTGAAGCTCAGTTAGAGGATGTGTTGTACAGTATATAGAACTGGCTTGATTGTCCAGCCCACCATATTTTGCTATTTTCAACTTCTTACGCCAATTAGCAGAGTATGAACTAATAATGATGTCCTGTTCATAGCACCGAATCCACAGCTCATAGACCTGCGTAGGGATTTAATTTCAATCTTATTTTGAGCTATAAAAATTGCAGTGTGGGAAATTTCTTTGGTGAATATAAGCAGGGGATTAGTACTTGTCAGTTACAGGAACGATCCATCTCATTTACCAGTGTCTGAGCCAAGATGACATCAATACACACTGTCATTATGATTGTTCAAATGTATCCAAAATGATACAACACACCTGATTCATTTTGTACTAAGCAGCAGACAGCTGACGTGACTCTAAGAGCAGAAGAACAAAAAAGAATGAACATTGCAATCCGGGTGTCAGAGGAATCCCACGGTCCAAGAGTAATTATATTAATATAGTATAATAACTTACATCATCATATTTCATACATTGCATTTCACAGCATATTCAAAAAGGACAGAAATAATGACATTTGCTAGTAAATATTTTGGGCAGCATCTTAGTTACATGTGTGACCTCTTATCTCAACTTACGTATTAAATTTTGCCCCGAAAATACATGGATATTATTTCAGCAAAAAAAAATCCAAGACTAAACAAACATGCAAGACGCTCTATAGCTGAACATTTTATCCTCCTGATCAAGCCCCGGTACTACTGGACTGTGAGAACGGAATGTTCTTTGTCTCCGTCCCAACCATAAAAGAATCCATGAATACATGACACTCCCGAATACAGAGTCACATGGACGTGTTACTCAAATCTTGTCTGTGTTACACCAGGCGAACTTGTATACCAAGTCTCCTGTGTGTGTGGAACAGATTACACATTTACACACATATTTTTTCTTCCTGAGTTTTTCTCAGTTGCTTTAGAGCTTATTTCTTGCATCATTCTTAATATTTTATATAGTTCTTTTGTCCATGTTCACAAACAGGATCGTCAAAATGTTTAGTCATGTTGTTAATATGCAAATTTTTAGCATTTCCTGAGGTAAACTTCGGTTTGGATTACAATGAAAAATTGTAAAATACACAAGGCTGAATTTTCTTCAGTATGAATTTCAACAGCACAAATGACTGTATGTGGGATATTGATTGCAGGACACCACACTTTTACTGTACTGTACTTGTGTTTTCGTTTGTTTTCTGGTTGTCCATCATTCTGCAGAAATTGTAATTCTGTGTTTCGCTCCGTCATCTATCGAAGGGTCACGAGATTCACCTTTGACCTGTTTTACATTCGCCTTCATTAGTGACGTTCGAGGTTCGTCTGCAAAATTCATCAATTCGAGACACATTTACAAAAAAAGGTTTTTCTCAGTTGCTTTGGATCGTTTCTCAGATCAGAGATGAAATTCTCAAAACTACTTGTTCCTCCACATCATTTAGTCACTTGTGCATAATTGTGTCATTTCTTGTTGCTTTGACCAAATTGTGAAAGCTTGCGTACATTCATTTAATAGATCGTGTACAAGTGGCTGCTGTTTCCTACATTATCAGTTGTTTATGTTCATGTTAATCAAAATATATTATACTGATTTCACCTTAATAGTTTTAAGCCCCAAAAACATCTCGGCATCAGTTCATTGTGTACGTCATTGAATGCAAAATGATTAAACCAGTCGTCAGAATCTGTCGTCTAAAATTTCTCTTAAACTTTTTATTTGTAAATGTGTTAAATTGATGAATTGTGCAGATGAATCTTAAGTCACTAATGAAGGTGAGTGAACGACATCAGATCAACCAATGATCAACCAGTTCTCTAAAACAGGGTCAAAGGTGAATCTTGTGAAACTTTATTTTGGCAACAGAGCAAAACAAAGATTTACAGTTTATAAAAATGGATGAAAAACCAAGAAACGAAGACACTTATACAGTACAGTAAAAATGTGACTCCTGTATGGTCTCTTGCAGTCAATATAAATCAAATATGCAATCAAATAAATAAATTTGTTGCTATTGAAATTTAGATGCCGTACAAAATAAAATTTTAGTCATAATTTTTTCAGTCAAACCGTAGTTTATAACAAGAAATGCTGAAACTGTGTGCCATCATACTGAAAACATTTTGACAATCCTGTTTTGAACAATGACAAAGGGAATGGCATGTTTATTGACACAAAACGTTTTGAGAAAAGTTCAGGCTTTTGCAAAGAAATCCAATGTTTTGTGATGTTTGTACAAATTGTTTGGAGAAATGCATCAGTTTGCAAATATCAAGGATGATTGGAGAAATGCTCCAAAACAACTGAGAAAAACTGTAAGCATTCAAAATTTGTTCAAACAAGAAACTGCTTTTCTGATGTGCACAAGTGATGACATGATGTGGAGGTTCAACACGTAGTTTTGGGAATTTCATTTCAGATTTGAGAAACGATCCAAAGCAACTGAGAAAAAACTTTTACTGTTGAAAAACCCAAAAAGAGATTACTGGAATTACCAAAATGGTAATAATCTAATAATCTGTTCTTTTTTACCCAGAAGGTTTAGGTTCAACCCCACAAACAAAGATAGATCCAATTATCCTCAACCTCCAATACCTTTATGGTTGGAAAAAGCACTCAACACAACCCAAATTATTCCTGTAACTAGGTTGCAAAATAAAACATCCCTGAAGCTGTATCGTGGTTTGGGTTTGATCCAGCACTAATACATAAATCAACACATTAACAGTCAGAAGCAAAATGTTTAGAAAAAAAAAAAGAGGTAAAATTTACACTAAATAAATGCAACATAAATTTCTTAAGGGTTTGTTCTCTACCAAGATCTTATTTATTTATTCATTTTTATATCTCTAGAATTGACGAATGATTCTTGACAATTTAAGCTTTCTCAAATCATTAATCCATCCATTGAATTGATCCACCTTGATGCCTTTTCTTCTAGATAGAGTTCTTTTCAATCAACCACTCCTGCCACTGATGGCTTCAAATAAACAGAACTGGAAAATCCATGAGGTCACTGTAAAGGTTTCCACTGAAGACCCAGGATTTGGAGTGTAGTTAATATAAACACTGGTTTAGGGCTGCAGTGGCCATGAACAGTTTTGCACTCAAGTGTCCATCGGTAAAGGTTTATAAGTTGATAACCTCATTGATGATGAAAATACAGGTATAATAAATACACATTTGGTGTCACCAAAATGAGGATGGTTTTGTCCCCATATTGTGTCAGGTGGTTTTTCCCTCCCCACTGTCTTCTAAAATGCTTATTAGGAATAAACTTAGAAGGAGAAATTTATGAATTCAAAAATCATATTTGCAATCAATTTCTCTGTAATTTCTCTGAAGTAAATTAGAAAATCATGTCAAAAAAGAGAAAAGAATGAGTTGTTTCTTGTAAAGGTTGCGTTTTCCTAATAACAACATTTCCTGTCTACAAGTCTAAAAGGAGTTCCAATAAAATTTTGGATCATCAACTACAGCCAACATGCAAGACTACCATGGCATTTGAATTTGCTTCCAACATGGAAAATCACAGCTTGTGGAAAAATACATCATTCCAAGTGGTAATTATAAAACTTTACTGGTGTTCATGTGTTTTTACCTCATCATCACGATCCTTCAAAGTGGATTTACGGTAGTTAAAAGCAGGATATCTCTTGGACTGTGCTGTGGTCTGGAAAAGCTGCTTTTTTTTACGTCTCTGTGCATAAATTACAAAAGATCATCTTACCCGTAATGCTACAGACTTTATTGCAAAAGTTTTCCATTAATTGTCAGTTAGATTTTAATTTGTTAGTAAAAATAACAGAAGTACACCAACACTACATCATGATTTTCTTAACTATGTCAGTATGAGTTCGAATGAAACGTCTCTATTGCCTTGACCTTGATTCAATCCTGAAATTGGAGTGACAGTTTGAAAATACAAATTGCCTCACGTTTTTTTGAACTTTGCAGAAATAAATGTGTAAAAAGCTTATGTAAGAGCTTATGTAACAGTCTTCTTGGAAAAAAGGTTGAACCTGAAGTCAGCAGGAGGGTTAGGACAGAGCCAGGCATGCCTGCTATGAAAAATAAACCATACACCAATGGAAATGCTTAATTCCCATGCAGAATGCGAACATTATGTAAATTATTGCTTAATTATACATTTGGTGCCAAAACCTGTTTCAGGAGATGATTAGTTTTCAGTTACAGTTAAAGGATTTTTATTTTTGTAGAAACCTGTAACTGGGAAGTTATCCAATTAGAACGTATTTAGAAAACTGAACTGCTTAACCATCAAGACTTTTAAGCATGTATATTTCCTTTGTTGGATTTATCAAAGCCAGATTTGCCAAGTTCCATTTTTGCAAAAACATTGTCTTCTACTAGAAACTTCTATGTAGAGTTCTGCAAGTGTTATCAGACCAAAGAATCATGTAAACAGTGAGAATGATAAGAAATCTCACATAATGTATGAGGAAGCTTCTTTTCTAAAAGCACCAGCTGCTATTTTCCTTCTTATGGTCCACGATGTCCAAAAACTTTTATGTCTTTACAAAAATCTTGACCAATGACTGTTTGAAATGTAGAATCAGATCCATTAAAATTGTAAATGAACCACAACTATAAAATCCAGACTGTTGAGCACATTTATTTAATAATTTTCTAACTATGTATTGGTACCTGGTGAGAGGTAAGTACACTTCTTCTTTGTTCTGGCACCGAGGTGGTGGAATGAACTTCCTCTAGATGCAGAGTCCCTGATTATCTTCAAGCGACGATTGAAGACTTACCTCTTCCTGAAACACTTAAATTAGCACTTTTCAGGTTTGCTTTGTAGAATTCAAGAGTTATATTTATATTAAGTTTGTAATCTTGCGTACCAGTGTAGATTTATTCATTACTAGAGACTCAAAGCACTTTTGTACTTCGCTCTGGATAAGGGCGTCTGCTAAATGCCGCAAATGTAAATGTACCAGAGGAAGCGGTCTCTCAGGGGTTAAGACCAACTGATCGGAGTTTAAATCCCAGGACCACCGACGCTACTGCTCCTGGGCCCTTGCGCAAGGCCCTTAACTCACAACTGCTCAGTTGCACAAATCACAGACGACATCTGTTAAAATAACACAAATGTAAATAAATAACGCTCTTTCAACATGCATTTCTTTTGTTCCTTGATCTGTCCACTCACAAAACAGATCAGGTTTAACATTCTTTATTGCCCTATTTGTTGTTTAATTATTTATACTTATCTATAGCTATAAATAAAGACTAACAGGCAATATCACAAAATTTTGGAGCTTAATCAGCTTGAATTTGATCTGTGTATTTGAATGACTAGATTGAAGATTCATTTAGCTTCTCATTGCACATACAGTGAGCAGCAACAGACAAGCAAAGTCAATAAGATTGATCGCCTTGTTACAATGGCAAAGGTCAAGGTATAACTTATATTAGGAAAAAACTGAGCGGTCCGTTTTTAAAGTTGATGTGTTAGAAGCAGGAAAAATGGGCAAGTGCAAGGATCTGAGTTCCAACTTTTCCAAAACAGCAAATCTTGCAAGATGTTCCCAAAATGAAAGGGTTAGTACCTACTATAAATGGTCCAAGGAAGGACAGCTGACAAGCTGGCGACAAGGTCATTGATGCTTAAAGACAGCTGGTCATGCTCTCACTGATGTGTGTGTAGAGGTTCATATATGCAGAGCAGTCAGAGTAACCATGCTAACTCCTGTACACCACTCCAGTCTCCGACAATGGTACAAGATTCAAAACTAGAAACATGGAGCAATGGAAGACAGTGGTGTAGTCTGATTAACCATGATTTCTTTTGTACCTGGGTGCGTGAGCACCAGGATGCATCAAGAGAACAAAGCAAGCTAATGGAGAGAGTTTGATGCTCTGGGAGATGTTCTGCTGAGAAACCTGGGATTTTACTTAGACATGTTCTACCTACCTAAACATTGTTAAAAGTCACAATGTTTTTAAAGCTGGTCTGTGGTTTTTTTGCACTCTGTGGACAGATGAGTCCACATTTGATCTCTATCAATAGAACTTATTTGAGACAGATAACAGTAAAGAAAACTTTGGCAGACTCCCTCACTCCCACAGTCAAAGATAAAAATTTCAAGTTTGGGGTTGTTTTAGAGCAGGAAAGGTTGAAAACTTCTTCTGGAAAGTAAAAGGAATCCTGAACCAACATGGCAACCATTCCATACAACTCATTGGAACTGACTTCTCAATACAAGAAGACGATAAGTCGAAGTGTACGTCCGAGCATTATTTAGAGAGCAAACAGTCGTCTGGAGTGTTAATGAACTGCTCTGGGATGAACTGGATCACAAGAAAGAAACCTCCAACTAGTAAAGAGCACCTTTGGTGAGTTTTACAAAAGGCAAAGTATTTTAGCTGAATGTTTCAATAAATGAACTGTCCTCAGGCTAAGAATGTGTAAAGCTGGTATTCATGCTAAGTGGAATAAAGTGGAACATCTGGACATTTAATGATTTGTTTGGTCAGAGTAAATCCTCATACTATAACACCAACTATATTAGTGGTCAAAATTCTAGGCTTATACCTGAAACAGTAGAGGTAATAGGACAAGCAACACAACAATTAAAAAGCCTTTGCACTGAAATGTAAACAACAGTCAGACAGGTAGCAACACATCAGTCATCAGAGTGAATGCCACACCCACATACTGGCTAAGATATGTTTATATTTCAGCTGGAAAACATGCACACACTAGTCAGGACCAGTAAAGTGGTTGGAAAGAAATGCAGCTTATGAATGAATTGCTTTTATTTAATTAAGGAAACATACTCTGACGCTTGACTTGCTTTTGAGTTCACATGTCTATCAGCTCCAGTAATATAATTCACTGTCACAAAGTAGCCTAACAGTGATTAGATTTAGATCTCAAAGGGAAAAGACCAACCAAGGAAAAACACTTAAAGGAAACCCAGTCAAAGGGGAATTTTTGGGGTTTTTCCCAGAAAGCCAAACCAACCATGGTGCTTCGTGCAGGTTCTTTTTGTTTCAATGCAACGAATTTTACATTGGCATTCAGACAGTTCGTTTCTCCACACATTAAGCTGAAATACTTTGCCATGCCTCTTGTAAAACCCACCAAAGATGTTCTTACTAGTCTGAGATTTCGTGTTCATGGCAAAGCAGCAAAATAAGATTTAGGTGCCGTGACTAGGAAGGCCATTCCATAAAAGATATCACTCCAGATTACTATTTGCTCTCTGAATAACACTTGCAGAGCTTGGGCTTACACTTCAGCTCTTGTCTTGTTTTTTTTCATGTCCAAGTCGTTTGCAATGAGCCGCAGTCCAGACGGAATTGCATAGTGCTGAAGTATGGAATGGAGCCATGTTGGTTCAGGATTCCATTCACTTTCTGGAATAAGTCTTCAACCTTCCCTGCTTTAAAACAACCCCAAACTATTAGGCTTACATCTCCATGTGTGACTGTGGGGGTGAAGCAGTCTGCTAACATCTTCTCTACTGTTGTACGTCTCACAGAAAATCTTCTGAAAGCCAAAAGGTCCAAACTGGACGCAACTTTCTTACAGCCATTCACTGTCCAATTCTTCCGTGTAATTCTTTTTACCTTGTTTTGTTAAAACAGTAAATACTTTTTTAACATATGCATATTTTAATAAATTAAATTATAAATATTCAATTTGACCTCAATAGAGTGAAAAGCTTCGCAGTCTTGAGCTTTCATTGTGTACTTCACAATGTTGTGATTCACCTTGCCAGAGAGAGCAAGCAGTTGGCTGGAGTGTTACCTATCTATATCTTTAGCTATTTATAATTTTACAAAATTTATATATAATTGTTTTGATTTTTAATCTTTTTTGAATAGATACATTGTGAAAACTGCCTCTTTGTCTGTTAAAAAGATTTTGATGTAAAATTACTTGCTACATTTAGTGGATATCACATACATTATATCTCCTTCCTGCTCTGCTAGTCTGCTAGAAAACATGGTATGAGTCATATTTGTTTCTAAAAAATAGTTCCCACATTACCTATTTTGGAAATCGTTCAGCAGAAAAGCAAATGAAATCGATGTGCGATCTCAAATGCTGATGAGAATGAGGTATTTTATAAACTTGGCTACAGAGATCGAGTCACTTTATAATCACAGACACCACATTATTGTGTTTGTTTTTCTAGAACATCACAAAATCTTGGAGCTTCATCAGCCCCAATTTGATTGCCACTGTGAAATTAAATGACCAGTTTATAGTATGACATTGAAGAATTGAAGATGATGACGAATAGTGAATTCTTTAATACTATGAGTGATGAGTGATGCTTATCTGGGCAACAGGATGGACTAAGAGAAGAAGGCAATCTAATGAAGAGAGGATGGAGCTCTGGGAGATGTTCTGCTGAGAAAAAATGGCAATCTCATTTAGACACATACCCCCTTAGTTAAACAATGCTTTGGACCGAGGCGGTTTCAACAGCTGGTCAGTTTATATTTGCCTGTTCAGTTAATGCTGTTTGTTTTTTTGCTAAGCCACTGAGACTGTGAATATTTTTTCGTGGTTCTTCAGGTTTGGCTTAAACCCCATCAGCATAAGACGACATGCATGTTCCTTTTGTTTCTATGAAACAATCTATGTAAAAATGCAAAAACACAAGAATTGGACAGTAAATGACTTGAAGAATGTTCCGTGGAGTCTAAATTTGAGGGCAAACAACAGAGAAGATATTAATGAATTGCCTCACCTCCACAGTCAAACTTACATCCAAGCTTTGTAAGCATTATTTAGAGAGCAAACGTTCACCTGGAGTGCTATCTATCATGAAATGGCCTGCCAAGTCACTGGACCTAAATCCTATTGAACTGCTCTGGGATGAACTGGATCACAAAGTCAAAGAGATTTCCAAATAGTGAAGAACACCTTTTTTTATTAAAAGGCATGGAAAAGTCAGCTGAAATGTTTGGAGAAACTTTATTTCAATCATTAACTCCCAAATTCATCCTATTTTTTAAAAACTTTAAGAAATTTTTCCAATACAGTATAGGACTCCATATTTTAGAATTGTAACTCTATACAGTAAAAAGCTTGGAGATCTTCAGCTTTTATTGTGTCCTCACCATGCCAGACACAACAGAGAGCAATCAACTAGCTCAATCTATCTATATCTATAGCTATATCTATATATTAATAAATATAATTGTACAAAATCTTACAATTGAGATGTCATTGGTTTAACAGTAGACCTGGTGATTTGCAGTGCTTTTTATTATTATTTTTTTATCTTTTCTGAATTGACACATTTTGTAAACCGTCTCTTAGATAGATAGTGCCTCTTTGTCTGGTTAAAATATTCTGAAGTGATAATATTTGCTATATTTAGGTGCTTATCACCGTATATCTACTTTCCGCACTGCTAGAAAACTTGGTACGAGTCATATTTCTTTTTAAACAATAGTCAACACATTGCCTATTTTCGAAGTTGTTTTTAGCAGGAAAGCAAACAAATCGATGTGCGATCCTGAAGGCTGATTAATATGAGGTATTATATAAAGTCGGCCACAGAGATTGAGTCACTTTATTATTCAGACACCACATTATTGTGTTGTTTTCCTTAATATATTTACATTTCCAGTGTGGATCTCATAAAATCCGGAATCATTTACCGATACATGCTGTGAAATAAATAAATGTGACTAAATGACCACATGTGACTCAAACAAACGGTGATATATGGATAGGATCCTATGCTCAAGAATTCTTCAATGATTTCTTAAGGCTTCTTTAGCTAATTAAAGGTATAATAATTGCATAATTACCAGCTTGAAATAAAAAAAAATAACATTTTCTATTAATGAATATACATATAAAACATTCAGACAGGTGAATATCCTCACAGGTCATTTCACACCTGCAGCTGCAGTAATGATCTGCCTCAGTACACCCAGCTCACAGCAAGCCAAAGACCCTCACAGCTTGTAATTGGCTAATCTTAATGTTGATGTTTGGTACCTAAACAGATGGTTCTCTGATATACAGGTGCACAAAACTCGAGAGAGACATACATCTGTCTCAGTCTCTTACTGACTGACTCACACAGGGAAAATGAAGCAGGCAGAACTAACATCTGCAGGCTGTCTGGATGTCTGGATGTTTTTTCTCCCTTTTAGATCCTATCTAAGCAGAATTCATTGAACATGGATGATGGAAATGAGAATGGGGCAATATACAAAAAGCAAACCACCAATGCATGCTAGCTTTAGTAGTTAGCACTGGTAAAATGTGATCGCTGAATTCCTGTTCTTTGGCCTACTCAGGGTTTTAATGCTAATCTCAGAAGAAATGAGGGATCTAAGCCTTATAGAAAGATGGACCATTTTTCGGTAGCATTGGCCGTTTATTACGGGTCAGGAGCGCCAATGTTTTTCCCCCTATCAACTGCTATTCTTCTGAGTTTTAGTTTTTCTTATTCAATAGTTTCATCCACTGTTGCTGTCCCACTGAAATGTGTTGCCAGATCCAGGACTGAATGACACTTAGGATTCCAGACCGTCCTGAACATTAGGGCAAGACAAGATCAGGACATTATAGACCAACAGCTCTGTCCCAAGGGTTATTTATCTGTTCCATGTTGCTATTCAAGTACAAAAACATTAATTGAAAAAATCGAATCCATATAGGGTTATTGTCAGTTGTTATAAACCTTTTTAGAAGGTCCTTAGCTTTCAGGTGTTTCAGGGAATCCTTTATGTGAAACTTGTAAAAATTATTCCCTAAAAGATTAATTATATAACACAAAAATGTGTAATATTTATGGATTTTAGGCGATTAAATGTAGCACTTTATTTTAGATACACAATAAAGGCAAAGATTTGCCCGACCATTAGATTAGTATGTGCCTTTTGAACATCCCATTCCCTATTTACTGTTATCATTAACCTCCACTTTTCTTGGAAGATGTTCCACTAGATTTTGTATGAGATTAGTGGTCACTCAGTCAAGTTAGTAAAGTCAGATACCTAGAGTACAATTATATCAAAGATGTTCAGTTGGGTTGAGGTCAGTGGTTTACTTGTGCATGGGGCATTGTCATGCTGGAACAGCTTTGGTTCTCCATTCAAAGACACCCCTACAATTGTGTGCCTCCAGTTTTTCTAACAAACATTTGAGAACAAACTACAAACATTTACTTTGGGGAGGTGGTAGCTTGGCATTTAAGGCTTTGAACCCTGGCTCAGGTCATGAGTTCAAATCCCAGCCACATCAAACTACGACTCCTGGGTTCTTGAGCAAGGCCCTCAACCCCATAGCTGCTCAGTTTTATGATGCGATAAACATGTCACTCTTGATAAGTAAAACATAGATGGAAAAGTCAAGTCTCCCAATATTTTAGTTGATATAATACATTATCATTTATGGCATTTGGCGGACACCCACTTACAACTGAGCAGGGAGGGTTAAGGGACTTGCTTAAGGGCCCAGCAGTGTCAGCTTGGTGGTGGTGGGATTTGAACTGATCCAAAGTCTGATGCCTCAACCACTGAGCTACCACTGTAGCTCCACTAGGAAGCTGATGTGGAAATTTGATATCAGTGAAAAATTGTTGATATTTACACTCTGAATGATGCACCTCCAGGCTTTTCTATCAGCATTAAAGGCAGGTTCTTACAACCCATCCCATAATATTTCTTGTTGTCTACGAACGAATGCAAAGACAAAAACGAAGACATTCTCACAAAACCGTGTTTGTATCTGAATGTTTATTTAACAGTCTTAAAAAATTATCAATGAATATACATTTACAAGATTTTCAAACTGTTATATGACATAAATGACACTAGCCAGTTCATATCTGCAGGTACATCCATGATCTGTCTTAGTGCAATGAGCTCACAGGAAGTAAAAGTCTCTCACAGCTTGAAATAGACTAACTTTGATAAAGTGCTAACAATTCATCTGAGCTACAGGAATAGAGTGCTTAGGACTGAAAATCCATCTCACTGTCTCACCAATGACTCAACACTTACTCACAAGGACAGAACATGCTCATGCATGACTGTGTCTGTCTGTCTGTCTGTCTGTCTGTCTGTCTGTCTGTCTGTCTGTCTGTCTGTCTGTCAGTCTGTCTGTCTGCCTGTCTGTCTTTTCACCATTAGATTCCATTTTAGCAAAATACATCAAACATGGATGAAAATTACAAGGAACCAACATAAACAGAAACCACCACATGTGCTAGTTTAGCTAAGACTTCTCATCCTTTGCAAAACTGGAACATTTCTATGGGGTAGTGATTGTGGTATTTGAGAATTTTTTGGCTTCAAGGGTTTTTTCTTAAGCAAGTGCACTTGTTCCGAATTCGAATCTTCTACTAGGATTCGATAGTTCCGTCCATTGTTGCTGTCCCACAGAAGCATGTTGCTAGACCCAGGACGGAATGTCACACAAAACTCCAGACGATCCTGTACATTTGGACAGGACAAAAGAGGAATGTTAAAGACAAACAGTTCTGTTTCGGAGCTTTCGTTCTGTTGGACAGGGGTACACTGGATGTCCTGGTGGCTCCTCCATGAGTCATATGTGATGCGAATATGTACAGCTTTCTCAGGACTGATGTTGCACACCCGCACTTTTCCGAATAGCGATCCACTTCCCAAGCTGCAACTCTCCAGACGCACCTGAGATTTTTCCAGACTTTCAAGGAAGGATGGTAAATCGGCATATGGCTGAGGGAAGCCCAACCGGAGACAAAGCTTTCGGCTCTGTGCAGGTGACTCAGTCTTTACACTTGCAGGAGAACGCTCCTCCACATCGGATATCTGGGGATCAGAATTGAAGATCCGGACTGCAGTAAGCTCCAGTCCTTTAGCATCTGCGAATACCACTTGTTTCTTCTTCTTGAGAATCCCACAAGAGCTCGTACAGTTTAAGGCACTTACAGGAGAGGAGGAAAACTGTGGAGATCGAGAAGCTTTGGATCGGGAAGAATCGCAGGTGTTTGATCGAATAAGAGCTCGATGGGATCTATGTGTGGACATTCCCAAAAGTTGTCCAACTGGAGGATGGCGATTCAGGCACATATGCATGGCCAGGTCCACTGGCATGACTCTGATTGGAGAGGAAAATAAAGACATTAGAGCAATCTTACACTGAAGGGAGGATTAGTTACAATTCTTTGAACCTTGAACCTTATAAACTGCTGTCAGTACACTATATATTAATATATAGTACAGTAAAATATACTATATATATATTTACTGTATTCTACCATATACCTATTCCCTTCAAAGTTCTTTTATATTCTTGAAATTGTTCTTACGAGTTTTTGTTTGCTTTATAAACCATGACTAATGCAAACTATTCTGCTCAACATTGTCAATTCTAGCAGCTGTTCTAGTTGCCAAGCACCGAAAAGTAAAAGCACCATGTCTTGTGTTACCCTTGTTTTAACAAGTTATCGCATGTCTGATATTACTGTAAGTACAAAGTGTTCCTAAAGAGCTGAACCAGGGATGCCAGAGACAGTAAAAAGACACCTCTATAGTGAATGAACACAATTCATGCTAAAAATACTTACTTGGCAGCATTCATTTGTCCGTGTGGAAAATGAGTCTTCTCGATGGAGTTGCACTGAAAAGAAAAATCCATAAATAAATTTCATTGTGGTGCAGAAAAAAATCAACAACACAATGCAGTTCTAAAGAAAACAACCAACGGCAACGATAAAAAAGACCTTACCTAATGCTTTTACTTTGCTTTGGCCACAATGCAGTCTTCTGTACGTGTTTTTACCCTGTTAGTCCTATGCAAAAAGACGAATACACGAGCCGTCTAACGTTGCTTTGTTTGGTCTGAAAGAAACTCTCACTATGCCACAGTATTATGGGTGTTACTCGACAAGCTTTAACGCCTTCAGAAACGTTCCACACTACGCTGTGACTCCTCCCTGTACAAGAGATTAGAATAGGTCATGTAGGGGAACTGCTTTGAGAAAATTTCATATATCAAGATATATAATGTTAGCATATGTAATATCTTTATCAGTGTAAAGAGATAAAAAAAATTCTATAGCTAAAAAAATGATGTATCATAAGAATGTGTGAATGTCGACATCTAAAAGATGTATTGGACACCATAAATTAGATTAAATGATGTGAAATTTTCTATACTTCATGTTGGTCCACATATTAATGTATAATTCAAACTATTTCCTGCAGTACACTGTCAGTAGACTAGACAAAAGTATTAAGATGCCTAATTTAGCCAACTATATGTGGTTCTTTGGTGAATGTTGACAAATTTGGGGGCATACAATTGTATAGGACGTCATTCAAACTTGGAGACCCAAACCTGATCCAGGGCACAAAGCCAGCTCAATGAAGATATGCTTTACATGGGTCTCAATTCTAGCCTGAATATTTGGTGACCTATATGCCTGTTTACCCATTCTGAATCTGCCTGCTGATACAGTATTTCTGCCAATGCATTTATTAAATCTGTTGTAATCTGTAGTATGAAGAAATAAAGAAATAATATTGTTTTTTTCATGGCTGTAGTATACAATTGTGTTCAACAGTATAGTGTAGTTTAGTCTAGTATAGTAGAGTATAATGTATTATAGTACACAATAGTATATGATAATATAGTACAGTACAGTATATTATAGTATAGAACAGTGTATTATAATATAGTATAGTATAGTAGAGTATAATATAATATAGTATAGTACAGTACAGTGTAGTGTAGTAATATAGTATAGTATAGTAGAGTATAATATAATATAGTATAGTACAGTACAGTATAGTATGGTAATATAGTATAGTATAGTAGAGTATAATATAGTAGAGTATTATATGGTAGAGTATAATAATAATATAGTATAGTACATATAGTATAGTATAGTATAGTAGAGTATAGTAATATTGTATAGTAGAGTATAGTAATATAGTATAGTATAGTAGAGTATTATATAATATAGTAGACCCTAGTACAGTACAATACAGTAGAGTATAGTATAGTAGAGTATAATATAGTAGAGTATTATATAGTAGAGTATAATAATAATATAGTATAGTACAGTATAGTATAGTATAGTAGAGTATAGTAATATAGTATAGTATAGTAGAGTATTATATAATATAGTAGACCCTAGTACAGTACAATACAGTAGAGTATAGTATAATATAGTATAGCACAGTATAGTAGAGTATAGTAATATAGTATAGTAGAGTATAGTATAGTACAATATAGTATAGTAGAGTATAGTACAGTATAGTATAGTAGTATACTATAATATAGTATAGTATAGTACAATATAGTATAATAGAGTATAGTATAACATAGTACAGTGTAGTACGGTGTGGTATAATATAGTAGACCCTAGTACAGTACTGTACAGTAGAGTATAGTATAATATAGTATAATGCAGTATAGTAGAGTATAATATAGTATAGTATAATATAGTACAGTTCATTATAGCACAGTACAGTAGATTATAGTATAATGTATTATCATACAATATAGTATAAGTGTCAGTTCTAGATTTAATACCAGTATACCATTAATATAACATAACATAGCATTATAGAATATAGAATACGACAGCATAATACACTAAATGATCAAAAGTATGTGTTCGTTGCATCCATATGTCGTTCTTTCCCTGAACTATTCCCAAACTTTGGATGCACACACTTGTCCAGAATGTCTCTGTTTGCTGCACAATTACATTTTTGAGTTTTGAAAGAACTCTTCAACCCCACTGAACACCTTTAGGAAGAATCGGAACTGAATAAGCACTAATCCCATGGCCATGTTTCAAAATCTAGTGAAAAGTTGAGGCTTTTATAATAGCAAAAGAAAAAAAACTCAAGAAATCCATGTACATATTGATATTAGGTCATCTGTCTACAAACTATTAGCCATATAGTGTATAGTGATGTCAATATTAAATATTATGAAATATTATGAAATATTATAACACGTTATATAACAGTGATGTCAAACTTAACCCCCACACAACCCCCGGACTCTTCCGGCCCATCATATCCTGCTTACGGGGAAATATCAGATTTCTAATATAACTGGAAAAGTTTGACTATTTGGGCATGGCATAGTTTCCACACTTCATCGCTAAAATAATGCCCCATCTCCACCTACAGGCTGCTCGAAGGCTCTGCAAACTTTTACATTTACGAAATTTGGCAGACGGCCTTACAGAGACTTACAGTTATATCTTTTATACAACTGAGCAGTTGGGCCCAGCAGTTGGTGGCTTGATGGTGGCTTGGTAGTGCTGGGATTTGAATTCATGACCTTCTGATCAGAAGTCCAACATCTTATACACTGAGGTACCACCTCGCACAACTTCATTTCCACCTGTTTCCTGTCAGTCTTATTTACTAAAATGATGCCCATCTTTGGCCCTCTACTTTAGACCCTCTACTTGGCGATAGCTTTGTGGTTTGAAGGTCATGGGTTCAAATACCAGCCACACCAAGCTACCACTTTTGGGCCCTTGAGCAAGGCCCTTAACCCCATAGCTGCTCAGTTGTATGAATTAGATCAGTGTAAGTCACTCTAGATGCTAAATACTCAAGTGTAAGTGTAAAAACTTAAAAAAAACACTTACAGAAAGTGTAAATACTTACTACGTATTTAAAGTTTGGGTCCCGTCTATGATTGATTTTCACACCATTGATATATAAAAAGGTACTGTGAAACTTTGAATTGGATTGTGAAAGTAAAAAAGTTTCTGTATTTCAGATGACATCCATTACAGTTTAGAGACATTATCCTCATCGATCTAGTAGGAAGCTAAAGGAAGGAACTATAGAGCACATGGTAAAAGTAGTAAAAGGAAAATTTATATTTATTCACAGTCCTGCTGGGGATTTCTGTAACTGGAATCAAACAAATGAAAAATCGAATCAAATAAAACCTTGAATCTTGATTTCTGCTGAACACTCTTTTTTTCCATCAAAAATAAAGCCACATTTAAAAAATGCTCTCGCTAAAGTTCTTGTTTTTTTTCGGAGGAATGCTAGCATCAAATAAATAGTTCTTCTCCCAAAGTCAGGTTTTTATCAGAATTCAGGTTTATTTCGCAGTCAAAAATCATGACATAATAAATATGTATAAATAAAATGACATTAAATAAATAGATATAAATAAATAACAAACAGTTACAAGTCACCTCACAGCTGAGGCTAATGATCAGTGGCTAATGCTGAAGATCAACTTCACTGGAAGTGAAGGGTGGCTTTGATGAGCAAATGATGATGTTTGGCATCAGGAGAGATGCTCATCTGATTTCAAAGTACACAAAGCTCCAGAGAAACATCTGTTTCAGTCTCTCATCACTGACTTGTCACTGACTCACTGACAAGTTGGAAAATGTCATCATAATTGATGATGTTGAAAATGACAAGGGACCGATATACACAAAATCTCACCACTCATCCGAGAACAAATTGTCCGCATTATTCAAATCAGAAGATTAATAAATCTTTGGGATAATATTTTCTTGCCTACCCAAGGTCTTCATCATGTCCATGGGGTACATGAATGAGCTAAAACTTTTTGACTTATACAAAGCAGGACTATTTCTAGTGGGCAATGATTTGGGGCTTTGAAAGTTTTGTGGCGTTAAGGGTATTTTCTCAGATGAGGATGCTTCTTCTGAGTTCACATCCTCCACTAGGATTTGATAATTTTGTCCACCATTATTGTCCCACAGAAGCATGTTGCTAGATCCAGGACGGAACGTCACGCAGAACTCCAGCCGATCCTGAACACTGGGACTGGAAGAAACAGGAACATTGAAGAAAAACAGTTCTGTCTCGGAGTTCTCAGTATCCTGTTGGATCAGGGTACATGGGATGTCCTGGTGGCTCCTCCATGAGTCGTATGTGATGCGAATATTCACAGCTTTCTCCGAATTGACATTGCACACCCTGACCTTTCCGAACAGCGTTCCGTACATCAAGCTGCAACTCTCCAGACAAACTAGAGATTTTTTCATTCTTTCATGGAATGATGGTAAATCAGCAGATGGCTGAGCGAACCCCAACCGGAGACGCTTTCTGCTCTGCACAGATGGAGGTTCCTTGACAGGCTCCTCCACATCGGATGCCGGGGGATCGGTATTGAAGATCCGGATTGCAGTAAGGGAGAGTCCTTTATCATCTGCGAATACAACTCGTTTCTTCTTCTTGAGAGTCCCACAAGGGCTCGTACACTTCAGGACGCTCACAGGAGAAGGAGGAATCTGGGGAGATCTAGCAGCTCTGGATCGCAGAGAATCGTAAACGCTAGGCTTAGAAAGAGCTTGGTGGGATTTAAGTGTGGACAAAAGTTGTTCCACTCTTGGATGGTGATTCAGGTACATATGCATGGTCAGGTTCACTGGCATGGCTCTGATTGGGGGAGAAAAGAAAATTATATTAGAGCAATTGCATAACAAAGAAGGGAGTGGCTATAATTCTTTGATTAGCATACATGTAAAGGTCGAGTAGAGAAGTGTGTATGCCCTCACGAAAAAAATAAAAAGATGATGCATCAATTAATTTTTACCAAAATAAAAAGAATTTCACAGGTGCTCTTAATTCAATCAATGATGTTTTCAATTCAATACAAAAAATGCTAAATCAGTGAAAAACTCTATTTCCTTCACTGCATTAAAAACTATTCTTTGTCAATTTGGCTTTCATTTCTTTTTTCAATTCTCAATTGCAACTTTTTTCACTCAACGTTATGTCAATTATTGCAGATAAAGTGTCCCTTTAAACAATTCCCAACAACCTCTAACTATTTAGTTGCCAGGTGCCTGAAGGTAATAAATCCAGACATGCAGACAGTGCTTCACCCATCTTAACATGTCTAAACTGATGAATCAAAAGCTCTAGATATTATGCATCGAGGAAAGGTGGAAAGAATACATTAATTTGGCACAATTCTCATTGACTTACTTGGCAGCGCTCATCCTTCAGCTTGCAAAAATGTATCGGTCCTCCCACTGTCCAATGAAAAGAAAATGCAAATGTAAATTCAACAAATACTAAAACCAAATAATGCTTATTAAAATATCTGACTATGTTAGATACCAAAATAATGTAACGTATAAGCCACTCACCTCAACGTCTGTTCTGTGCACTTTGATTTGATCGTCTGAATTTGACTTGTGACTTGTACCCAGTTAAGTCCTATTGAAACACTAGTACTGAGCATTTCAGCCCAGTGTTTTGTATCCTTTGCAAGCGTCACACCGCATTCCACGTGATCGTGGGTGTTTCATAATGAGCTGAAACACCTTGTTGCAGCCTGATCTGCATTGTAACTCCACCCTGGCAAAGAGTTTAAAGAATGTTCTCACTAGAAGGTAAATGCACTGTATATTGACATGCTGAATTGTTGCCAGGTAACCAGGAATACTAACATGGTAGAAACAAAATCAGCTGGCAGCAGAAAAATGTTTTGTACTTTAACACGCATGATAATCGGTTTGAAATATGTTTGAACCGCCTTGAAGTTACGTCAATAACATACAAAAAAAACTATCCTCAGACTGCAGCAGCAAAAAAAAGTGTATATTATGTGACAATAGTAATTAATGTCATAATTCTAATTAGATTTCTGGTTCCAGAAATGGTATAATAATAACATGCATAATTATTTCTCAGTGAATAGATTGAGAAAATACAGCGAATTTGTATGCGGTATTAAACAAATATCAGAACAGAAACAGCTATTATTGGCTCAACTGGCATATATCTAGTGTGGTCTCTTTTTACAGTTACAGCAACAGCAAAAACTTGTCTCTAATAAACCTTAATTGAATTGAACCGTAATTATGAGGTGGTATCAAAACAGTTCGAGTGCTAACTGGTGCTATTCTGATTCTGTGCGTTACCAGCAAATTAGTGCCAAGAGTAAATATAAAATTCTGCATGAAACTGGCCGAATCTGCCACAGAGCTGTTTTACACATGGCGATGCTGCAACGAGTCATCGAGGTGATTTGAGGGGCGCTTCGAGTGGAAGAGCATCAATGCAAGATTACGAGAGATCGGGAAGACCTACAAAGAGCTCAGCCCCCGAAAAAGGGGAAACCATTCGGCAACTTGCGCATGATGATCGTCGGAGAACAATCCACATGATCTCACTTGCACACCCACCCTACTCGCCTTCCTGGAGATAAAGATCCATTGCAGAGATCCAACGTGAATCACAGAAGGTGCTTGGCACGTTTTGAAAAAATGACTTCTAGGACACGTTTTAACAGTGGCAGGAACACTGGGAGCGCTTCATTGTTGTATCACTCTTTTGAAAGTGATATTGTGTAAATGTAGGTGGGATTTATTTGGCAGCAAGTGAACATTTTGTCCTCAAAGTTGATGTTAGAAAAATGGAAAAATGGAAAAATGGAAAAATGGGCGAGCGTAAGGTTTTGAGCGATTTTGACAAATTGTGACGTCTAGACATCTGGGTTACAGCATCTCCAAAACTGCAGCTCTGGTGGGATGTTCTGGTCTGCAGTGGTCAGAATCTATCAAAAGTGCTCCAAGGAAGGAACAGTGGTGAACCGGCGACAGGGTCGTGGGCGGCCGAGGCTCATTGATGCACGTGGGGGCTGGTCCGTGTGGTCCGATCCAACAGACGAGGTCCTGTAGCTCAAACTGCTGAAGACGTTCATGCTGTTATTTCTCAATGGGTCACAACTGATTTAGCAGCAAAATGGGGACCAACACAATATTAGGCAGGTGGTCATAATGTTATGCCTGTTTGGTGTACCTCCACATATTAAGGGACATTGTAGCAAAGTGAAGTATAATAAATTATAGTACAATATCTCATTACATTAACAGCATAGATTGATATAGAATGGAATAATGTAGTCCAGTCAAGTATGTGCTGCCCATTGCACCATCAAAAGGTCTGGATGAATTAATCCCATTACATGCAGCAAAAGCTAAGTTCACTGCATTATTAACATTAATCTGAGCAACTTTGACAAAGGTACAATTGTGATGTCTAGACAACTGCATCAGAGCTTCCCCAGAACAGCACGTTTTGTTGGATGGTAAAGAATGCATAGGTTGGAACCTACCAAAAGTGGTCCATAGTGGAACAACCAAATAATCAAAAGACATGATCATAGCCATTCAATACTCACTGATGTGTGTTTGGAGTGAAGGCCAGCCCATCTGGTCTGATTCCACTGAAGAGCAACTAAAGCACAACCTGCTGAAAAATGTAAATGGTTTCTATGATACAAATGTGTCAGATCTTACAATGGATCACAGTTTGCTGTAAACTAGACCTGTGAAACCCTGTACACCAAAAGCTCCTGAAATGGGCAAATGAGAATCAGAACTAGATCACTGAGCCATAATAAAAGATGGTCTGATCTTATCTTTTGACAAGGATGGCCAGGTGCATGTGTGTCATGAATGTGGGGAAAAGATGGAACATCTGGCAACGTGGCATGTACAGTGGCCCAGTGTTTTATCATGCATTCAATTTCAGACATAACAATTCAATAACAACAAAACATTCTGGAATGTTTTGCCTGTGTGTGTGTGTGTGTGTGTGTGTGTGTGTGTGTGTGTGTGTGTGTGTAAAAGAGTAGAAATAATGTCGTGCGAGTAGAAGATTCCTTGCTGCTTTTCCGAGCCACTCCTTCTACATGCATATTGTTCTTGGTGTAACAAGATTAATGCACCTCGTGAGATATTTAGAAAAGAAGGATTCGCCGTGAAACGTTCTTGAAAAGAGATCTTGGAAAATGAGCTCATGTTCGCTTCATGCCCAGGGGTGCCTTGAAGGAAAGGTGGTGGTGTTTTGGGAGAGGAGAGGGCGGGGTCAGATGGGTTGAAGTTCTCTTGCACAATAGAAACTCTTTTTAGGTCTCACCCTGTACCTTCATATCGTTCATGTTCATGTTGTGTAACCTGCTGTTTTGATAACACACACAAAAAAAACAATTTCTCACTCATGCTTCCAGACACACCAGCTGCAGAGAGGAATAACTCATTGATGATGAGGAACGAAAAAAAAGCTGTGAACGTCATGTTGAACAGGTTTTGTGGCGACAGGCCAAGTGACACAATGCGCTATAACGTAAGCAAGGAGAGAGAGCAGTCAAGCAGCCGTCATTATCTTCATTAAAGTGCCTGGGGACGCAGGCAGTACTTTTGTTTTTGGTACAATAAGAAATGACATTTATTTCTATAATAATAATAATAATAAAAATAAATGCACAACAAATATTCACACGAAATACACACAATTCTAGTGTGTCCCATTACTGATACGTGGCTCACATGTCACAGGCCGGTCCAGAGTCCATCGATCATGATGGCAGATGCATATATAAGTTATCTGAGCCAGGACAGCTTCTTTCCTTGTTTTGTTTTTACTTATCATCTGAGCGCTTTGTTCTCCTTTCTGAGGAACTTCCCACCAAAATGTGTAAAACCTCAATGCTAAGGTTTTTAAAGTTGGACATGATGACTGCCTGTACGCTCTGACGCTCTGATGAAACAAAGTTTACAACAACATACACAGAAGACGTCAAGCACAGTACGTCGATGAGACGCTCAGCCGCAGACATTTGAACGGTGTAAAGAATCTCGCTCGTGGTGGTCCTAGGATGGTTCAGGTGTACTGACGAAGCTTTCCGTGCCGAATCTTTCCAGGCGTTAGTTAAACACTGGGACGAGCGTAAAAAATAAAGGCAATTTTCACTCCTTGAAATTTGTCTTTTTATTTTATAAACGTCAAAAGTCCGGGTTGACTTGAACACACCTTGTAATTCGTGCCACGTTTGTACGGTTGATCTCGTCATTTAGAATTTTGAATATATTTTCTCTTGGAAATTTTTCGCAAAGTTTTCCATGTGAGATTTTTTGTAGCACAACAACAAAAATAACATGCACAAAGAAAATGCTTTTAACACGTTTTTGAGGGAAAAAAAAGGCAAAATCTATTTCTCTACAAGAGCCACTGATGAAAACTCCCTCCCAGAGGCGGATATAGCATGAATGGATAGATAGATGAATAGATAGACAGTTCAGCAGCACTACATACACACTCTCACACACACTTGAACAAACTGTTCCCCAAGGCGCCGCTGCAGAATGGTACAGTCTGTTCGAACAACATTGACAGGAATGTTGGAATTGTCACTAAAAACATGACAAGGAGCAGTTGGTTGATTTACAAGTTGAACACTTGAATAACAATAAAACAGCGTAAAAGGGTGAAGTGTTGACAAGAAATAAAGTCGCCGCCAATGTAAATCATGTTGTGCTTTTTCTTCTTATGCAATAGCATTTTCTAAGAAAGTATTTTCATAATTTATACTTTTTTTATAGCTACTTTATAGTTAAATGTTGTGGAAGTTTCTGTTATCACTTACATTACATTACTGGATATTATAATCGGAAGGTCATGAGTTTAAATCCCTGCACCACTGAGTTGCCACTGCTGGGCCCTTGAGCAAGGCCCTTAACACTCCTTAATTGTAAGCGATTCTAAATACGAATATGCAAATGTAAGAAATTTTAAATCTAAATTTACATTGCAACGTGAAATTCACTGCTGCTAAGTGGTACCAATTTACCACGAACATACCGTTCAGCATCAGTTCAGCATCAAGCAGAACATTTAAAGAGGAATAAATGATGAAGAAACGCCAGACTCGAACTCAACACAACACCCTTGTGTTTTTATGCGTGTTTTTATTCAAGTAGTTGAAAAGAAGGTTTTGGGTTCATAATAATTGTAATAGATATCAGTGTTTAAGTTATTAATATCGTTCTATTAAAAGATCAGTGTGCTGAGAGTCACATTTGAGTCTTTTCACATAAACTGAGGTGATTAAGTCAAAAGTCTTGTGATAAAAATGATAATAGAAACATTCTAAATCAAAGTACTTGGATACTTAAGTACATTTCAGAGCAAATACTTTTGTTCTTTTACTCAAGTGAAAGTTTAAAGGACACTTTTACTTTTACTGGAGTCATATCTTACCTGTTGTATCTTCTTCCACACGCTATTAATGGTCTCTGGACTGGCCCATGACATGTGCGCCATCAGTAATAGGACATGCTAGCCGCTTACTTAGCGTGTAGTACCGCCATGCTAGCATCCATTTTTATACCTGTACAATTAAAAGCGCCAGTTTGACTTGAACACCCCTCGTATATTAAAACGTTAATCAGCAATACTGAGTGAATCAGTGATCTTTGCTGAAACTGATGACCCACCACAGTTGTTAGGAGATAGGAGTAAGGGTTCTCTCACTCTGGATCGATAGAAATCTCTCTTCTTTTAAAATTTCTGATGCGCAGAAAAATGGTGTTCACTACTTTAATGCTTAAATCCTTGAGGACATTTTGTACTTTTACTCAAGCAAAACTAGAAAAAGGAGGAGTTTTACTTTGACTAATGTCATTTATGCAGAGGATTAGCGTGTTTAAACAGGTACAGTGACGGTCTACTTTATCCACCGCTGCTCATTCAGTAAGTGTTCAACAATCATCCAGAGAAAACACCAACATATCAAAAAACACGTTCAAAAATCCACCATACAAAAGCTGTGAGTTTGCAGTTGCACTACAATCAGTCAGCAATCAGAACTGATGAATTCGATAATATAATAATATAAAAAAAATCTGTAGCATACAGCAGTATGCTTACATTTAACTTGTCTGTGAATAAACCAGTGATTTATTTAGAACATTCCAGTCAGGGTCACATGGTTCTTCTGTTGTGCATTAATTAGCATTTGATTATCAGCATTGCTATAGCAGCAAACAGTTGAACAAGCTAATAATGCCCGAGGCATGCTATTCGGATTAGGAGAACAATGCTTACATTAAGGAGTTTTCCTGGTGTGCAACATTTTTAACAGTCCCGAGTGCCTGAGTGCTGATTAACTGCAGGACTTGGAACCCAACCCTGATCTCTGAGACTGAAGTTTCTCACACACCTAGTCCCCAAACCTGGTACACACTCAGTTTACATAATGTAGGTGTGTTTGGCTATGAAGCTGGGAGAGTAACTTTTAAATTGTAGGTCTGGATTCACTGTAGATTACAGTCCATCCCTTCTTACTGATTAAATCAAGAAGATCTATGCAAGTCAGTGGTGGGTGGTCAGGGCCAGCAAATCCTTCTCTGCTGGCCTAAACACTATCAGATCCACTGACCTGCATTTACAACCTAAATTCTAATATTTGTTTGATAAAATTGTATTAATTTATTCCCAACAGTTTATTCTCTTCATTTTGTAGCGTTTCTCTCGGCTGCACTGCTTCCAGTACGTGAATGTGGATGTTAGATTTTTTGGTCCAATCAGATTTCAGCCTCTATGTGCTGCCATGTCAATCTAATCTGCCCAGGGCCTTCACAATCAGTACTGCTGGCATTTTTACCATAGTCTCCTTAATAAATAGCTCTGTTTCTATAACCAATCAGATTTCAGGTTCTCCTCACAGGGCAGCTAGCTGGCTCAGAATAACGTCAGTATTTTTCCGTCCTCTGATTGGTTGGTCAGAGGGAAACTGTTACAGCCAAGTTCGACTGGTAAAACACGTGTGTAGCTCTGCACACATTAATACATCTGAGTTAGACTTTTTTACGCCTACGGAGGAAGAGAAATTTATTTGGTCTCGGACATACTTAAAAAAACATTTTGAAGAAAAGTTAGACATCGTGAGGAGGTCAGTAACCCTGAAGCTAGCTAGCGTGTCTCAGCCCGGGAAAGGGTTTGTTCTTCGCTTCCAGACCAGCGAATACGAGCGGTACCACTGGCTTACAGCCTCTGGGGGCGCTGCACATTATGAGTCTATATCTCTAATGAGTATGTTGTATTTTATTTACATTTTGATGTTTTTGTCATGTTATTAGAAAAATATTGATTCAGTTGTGGTTGTAGTGTAGAGGTTTGGAGTCTTAACTGGGTTTCTTGCTTTAGTAAAATGGTTTTCACCTCCATATGTGAAATGTTTCTCTCTCTGTAATGCCACGTGTTATATTGCGTTTTTGTTTAGTATTGATAGTTTGTATAATTGCGATGTGAAAGTGGTGGTATTATGAGCTGGATTAAGTCGGGTATGTCCTCACTGAAGGCCCGCCATTAATGCAAGTACTGGGGCACTTGAATTCTTCCTGCCAAAAACTGGTTCTTCAAACTGTTACCACAACATTGGAGGCACACAAGTGAATACAATGTAGCATTTAATTTTTCTTTCACCCAAACCTGTTCATGATGACGATGCTCCTGTGCCTCAAAGGCGACTCCATGAAGATATGCTTTACATGGTTTGGACACATTTGGAATGAATGTGAACTCTGAATGCACCCCAGACCTCCTCACTTTCTCACCTACATCAGTACCTGACTTTACTAACACCCTTCTGGCTGAATGAATCTCCAAAGCAAACTCCATCATCTAGTGGAACATCTTTTCATAAGAATGGAGGTTATTATATGAGCAAACGGAGACTGAATGTGGAATGCGATGTTTAAAAAGCACATACCAATCTTGTGATCAGGTGTCCACACACCCCACACACTGTTGACTTTGTAATATATACAGTATGTCTATACACGTTTATCTAATTACTCAGATTACAGGTTGAACCTGAAATGCAGAATTTTTTTTATACAATTTAATGAATTCAGTTTGAAGCATATTGAGGTGAACCACAGCATGTGTCAGATTCATTCTATCATTCAAACAAAACGTTTGCACTCCATTCAGGATGAGTTTAAACGCCGACGCCTAGAGACACAAACAGTGCGCCACCTGCTGGTCAAACATTTAAACCGATTTGGAGTTAATGACGATATGAGTGTTTAATTGTGCTGTAAAAAAATAAATACAGAATGGTGCATTGTGATATATATATATATATATATATATATATATATATATATATATAAATTGCATGCATGTACACTGCAATAACCTCCACTCTTCTGGGAAGATTTTGGAGTGGTCAGGTACTGATGTAGGTGAGGTAAGGAGGCCTGAGGTGCAGTCAGAGTTCAGTTGATCATGTTCAGTAGGGTTGAGGTCAGAGCTCTAAAGCAGGAGATCATCCACTCCAACCCATGTAAAGCAGATATTCTTGATTTAAATCAGTAAGAAGGGATGGACTGTAATCTACAGTGAATCCAGACCAACTCTTTAAAAGTTCATCTCCCAGCTTCATACCAAAACACACCTACATTATGTTAATGAGGTGTGTTTGAGGTTTGGGGAGCAGGTGTGTGTGAGAGAAACTTCAGTCTCAGAGATCGGGGTTGGGTTCCAAGTTCTACAATTAATCAGCCCTCATGAGTTTCATGCTGAGACTTTTTATACAATTCTGTGCCTCCAACTTTGTGGTAACAGTTTGGCAAAGAACCACCAAGTCACGTGTCCCAATTTGTTTGTCCATATAGTGTGTGTATATACACATTATACATTATATACATCGTTTGCTTAAAATAAAAACTAATGGTGTTGACCTACTGGTAGCACATGCCAGAGTCTACAATATCTCATGTCCTGTAATCCATACATCTCCTCTTATTTTCTAATACATCATCCTGACATTTTGTTAAAATCCAGAGATGAGAATTTCAAAGAAATAACTCACAGCTGTCACCTTCAATCTCTTCCCACTAAAGTGTCATAAATGTAAATTCCAGCGCCTCCTGACAGCTTTTTGCTGCATGTCGTGATGAGCTCGCGCACGTGCAGTCATTAGGGCGTAATTGGTCGCTCAGGCGTCACTGAATCCATCATTTCTTACCGATAGTGAAAGATCAATAATGCTAGCCTCAGGTGAGTGATTCTGTTACACAGCAGGTATGCTCTGTTATTAAGAGAGTCTCGGTTTATCACCGAGACGCCACCGGCTAACCAAATGTCACTAACGCTGTCCCCTGGCCCTTCTACTAATCTCATTATCGATCGTTAAAGGTGCAAGACGGGTTGCAGGCACTCGGGTTTGTTTCACTGGAAAGTCATTCATCTCCAAATTAGCGCTAGTGAGGAATAAAGGAGGCAGAGACTCAGCCACGTCATAGACTCCTTTCTCTTCATTTTCTCATTTACCGAGGCTCTGCTAGGAGTCGTAATTGCTGTCAGTATTGATTTGGAAAATCCGTGTATCTCATGTGGTGTGTTTTGTACGTCATGACATCTCAGAATGTTCATACAGGTGAATTTCAACACACTGTGCACTGATATTTTACAAAATACGAACGTGGCTTCATACATAAATAGAAAATGGATAAAAAAATTAATGTGCAATAAATTCACATTGATCACTGAATTTCTGACGTCGTATAATACAGTGTTAAGCCGTGCATTTCACACCTACGATGTCTGTGGTGTCCTACTTGAGTCGATGCACCTCTTCATACCAGCATTAGGATCCTACAACTACAGAAAACATCAATATTATAGAGAATAGATGTCATTACTTCTGTCAAAACAAGAAACCCAATGAACACAATTCAACACATCTCCTTTCACTGTAGCCACAGCTGCACCCCCGCATACATCATTTCTAACAGACGCATCCATATTTTCCTCATACGATTTTTTTTCTGTTTATTTTATTACACCAACTAACACCCACAAACACACCCATACCCAGCCCACTGCACACTTACCCACACACACTTACACCTACAGGCATACACACAACACACACACTCACACCTAAATGCATACACACAAACACACACTCTCACACAAGCACACTTACTCAATAACCCACACTCACTCCCACATCCAAACACCCCACACTCTCACACCCCACATACATCTATACACAGATTCTCTTAGCTGCGCACCCACCCAATAAACCCCACACACACTCACAGACGCACCCACTCACTAACCCACACATTCACAAACACACACCCAAACATACGCATACACACTCACAGACGCACACCCACTCACTAACCCACACATTCACAAACACACACACACACTCACACTCGCACACCCACTCACTAACCCAAACATTTTACACACACACACACGCACACCTACTCACTAACCCACACATTCACACCCACACTCAAACACATACACACACTCGCACCCGCACACCCACATAACCAACAACAGGTTCAAACAATCGTTAAACACCAGCAATGACAATTAGAGTGTAAAATCAAAGTCCACAGGATGGCAGCAAAACGCCACATAAAGATCTCTGTTAATTTTAATCTCTCTCTCTCTCTCTCTCTCTCTCTCTCTCTCTCTCTCTCACTCTCTCTGCAGTGCAGTGCATGTTCTTTTCCCCACATTTTCTTTAACACATATACATCCACAAAAACCTTTAACACAAAAATTCTTCGTATTTTCTGATTTTACATTTCCAAAATCATGGGTTGTTCACATCAGGTTTGAGAGGCAGTTATTTAAAGAGCTTGTTGCTCAAATTGTTGCCATAACGACAAAAAAAATAATGTTGCCCCAAACGCTTAACACTACTAGCTCTCAGAGACATACTATAGCTTAGAAACAAAGATAGAGTCAGGGCCAGTGAAGGGAATGTGCTCACTGTCAGTTTCAGTTAAAGGGGGCATGGGCTTTTACTTCGAAAAACTTACACAATCTAAATTCTTGACACACAACCTTCCAGTATCGGGTTGTGCAATCCCCCCCCCCCACTTCTTCATTGATGTCTTACATGAATCAATCCACTGCTTAAAACCATCATTATAACTCCATGACTGTTCTAGAGAAGTGCAGTAGAACAGAGCGCTGCATCAAACACATGACCTCATACAGGGAGAATGAATGTCGTTACTAAAGCAAGAAACCCAATAAACACGATTCAACACGTCTCCTTTCAGTGAAGCCACAGCTGCATCATCACCCAAATAGATCATCTCTAGCAGAAGCGTCGATATTATTATATATTTCTGTTTATTTGTATGCATTTTTTCCATGCATTACGCTTTTTCTGGGTATTTGAAGGCGAATGATGAGTTTTTGTGCAAATTCTACAGGAAAGAAAATGCAAAAATATAAATGGTTTATAAAAAAGTGTATCATTGAGTATAATAATAAAAAATTGCTTTAATTAATTTGAAAATGTAAAAGAATTTCACACGAATATATTATATATTGTGCAGTTTGCTACAGATGCGAGTTGCGAGCTCTGACTAGTGTTCTCTCTGATCATCCAATCAAAGGACGTGAAAATCCTGACGTTATTGTACGCCTGCTAGATGGTCCCAAATCTGATTGGTTTAAAGCAACAGCTTCAATCAACATGGAATTGAAGTTACCAAGGTCCCGTGCTGTTTAATTCTACTGGCCTTATAGCAACATGTGAGGTGACGGCTGAAATCTGATTGGATAGAAATTCCAGTTTAAGGCATTTTAAGGCCAAAAGCTTATGGACACCTGCCCACACCACCCATGTGCTTGTTGAACATCCCACTCCAGCTTTTTTGAGTATAACTTCCACTTTTCTGAGAAGGTTTTATTCTAGATTCTGGAGCCTGGTTGTTGCCCCGAGAGTATCAATGAGGCCAGACGCTGAAGATCTAGCATGTAGCCACTTCATGTTTTTTGGAGGTTTTGGACCAAACCGCTTTATAATTAACAGAGTATCTCAAGATGGCCGCCATTGCAATTCGTATTCTGAGAAGTTTTGTTCATGGTTATAGATGGTGCTGTGTTTTTAAGCATTGCTAAAGAACTCATTGTGCTCATTTGAAGCAGGGACGGTTCCGGAAAGTGAAAGGAATCCTGAACCAACACGGCTCCCAATCCATACTTCAGCACCATTGCAGTTCCGTGGACAGCGGCTCTTTGGAAACGACTTCACCGCACGACAAGATGATGATCCGAAGCGTACGTCTGAGTTCTGTAAGTGTTATTTAGAGAGCAGACAGACGTCTGGAGTGATATCTATCATGGAACCACCTGCCCAGTCACCACACCTAAATCCTACTGAACTGCTCTGAGATGAACTGAAGACATTTGGCGAGTTTTACAAGAGGCATGAAAAGTATTTCAGCTGAATGTTCGTAGAACCGAACTGTCTGGATGCCGAGAGCGGGTAAAGCTGATGTTCGCGATGGATTTCTCAATGAAAATTAAATGGAACGTTTGGACAATTTGTTTGGTCAAAGCAAATCTTCATACTGCGACAGTACCTTGTTATTTGTATATGAACGAAAGGAACATGCACGTGTCTCCCAAAAGTCTAGTTTTCCTAACTTAATATTCTACATCCATATTTCTTATAATTCTATATCTTTTTCATTCATTTATATTGACAACGAAGTATTCCTTTATAAGCATTTTTTCAATCTAAGACTTGTGTTTCTTTCTCAGTCTGTTTACACCAATTTATAATCTTTATAAATATTTCAGATTTGTATCTACATGTGTACATTGCACTGTGTGTTATAGGGAATAATTTACTGAAGTCCCATTCAGGAGCTGTGTGTATAAAATCACAGTGTGTAACCGTGCAGTCTGTTTTATTGCTAAAACCGCCTAAAAAGAACGCATGCGGCAGATATCTAATCTACACGTGAGGCGATTTAATCAAAAATCCATTTCGGCTTTTTAATAAAGCAGCGCTTAACAGTGTGGGAAATGGAGAGAGGTGAGCAAGACAGATCTTATTAACGGACGCGTTTCACTGCCGATGAAGCACTAATACTCAAACCCAGTAGCACCTCGTGTCTTTTTTTATGACTTTTTTGTAAAAGCATTTTATACAGAAGGTGATGGAGTTCAGAAGACTGCGGTTCCAGCGAACCATTTCAGGAAGCGTCGATGGTTTAAAAAAAAGAAATGCGTGTAAGCAGTTGTAAAAGTCACAATAGCTTTCATTGACCTATTGTGTGTGCATGGAGTTTGCATGCTTGTCCTGTTCTTGGTGGGTTGAAGGTTCGTCCAGGTGCTCAGGTTTTCAGGGTGTCCCTCACCCTGGAATTTTCCACGTAAGATAATGTATCTACAAGCGCGTACCTTCATAGTTTGGGGTTTGAATCTCATCTATGGTAAATGTGCATGGAGTTTGCATGCTTGTCCTGTTCTCTAGGGGTTGAGGGTTTCTCCAGGTGCTCAGGTTTTCTCCTTAAATCCAAATACATGTCTATAGTGTGTGATTGTACGTGTCGTATGATACATTGGCATTTTGTCCAGGGTGGGATGAGTTCCCCGGCATAGACCAAGAACTAAAATAAAATGTAGGGTAAGTAGAATAAAAACTGACTGGATGGAAGAGTGGATGAATGGACAGACAGACAGACAGACAGACAGACAGACAGACAGATAGATAGATAGATAGATAGATAGATAGATGGATGCATTAATGAATAGATGGAAAGATAAATGGATGGATAGATAGATGGATGTACAGACAGACAGACAGACAGACAGACAGATAGATAGATAGATAGATAGATAGATAGATAGATAGATAGATAGATAGATAGATAGATAGATAGATAGATAGATAGATGGATGGATGCATTAATGGATAGATGAAAAGACGAATGGATGGATAGATAAATGGATGTAAAGATGGATTGATTAATGGATAATGTATAGATGGATGGATTGAGAGAAGTATAGATGGTAGATTAATAGATGGATGGATGGATGGATAGAGTGATAGGTGGATGTATAGATGGAGGAATGAATAGACGGATAGTTGGATAGATGTATAACTGGATCAATAGATTTTTAAAGGTTTTCATTTCCTGTCCTTTTTCTTGTGTGATTAATGATATGATGATGCCATTGACGGAAGTAACATTTAAGGAAGTCTGGATGAAGGTCAGAATTCACGGCTTGATTTTTCTGTAGCAGACTCATAAATATGAGTCAAATTCTTCCGCTAATGGCGTTTTTTTAAGCCGCAGTCAAATGAGCGTAAACCTCAGTGCGCTAGATCACATTCTATGTTGGGCGAGTTAAAGAGTTAAATCGAATAAAACAAGATGATAAGCGGAAACTCTGCCCAAAGCGTTCTGTTGTTGTAAATGTTTCTCCGAACGCTGAGAAAGGAAAGAGCGAGAGCAAGATATGACTTTCTACCATACTGAGGTTCATTTCTCCTGACAGATGAAAAAGTGGAGGGAAAAAAAAACCCTCTGAAATCTGCCACACATGGAGTCAAATACACGGCTGCACATTTCTGCTGCTTTTTTTTTGGAGTTTCATCTGCAGGCTGCGCACGTCGCCGGAGCAGCGGGAGCGTCTGCGCAGCAGGAAGTCTGATAGCTGTTAGCTGCTGGCTCGGAGAGAATCAGCCTCCTGACTGCATGGTGTTCATGATTGCTGCTATCTGAACAGGTTTCTGTGTCGGGGTCGTGCGCCTCTAACAACCCCATCCAGCGTTGTGCACAGGGGTCCTGTGGGTCCTTAAAGAACCTAGGAATTATGGCATGCTTTTCCAATTAGGGCAGGATGTATAGGAAAAGTTGGAAGGAAAGTCGGGGAAAAGAAAAAAAACACGTTATTCACTCCACTTTCTGTTCCATCGACTTTTATTCATACACAAGTTTTTTTTTTTTTTTTTTTTTTTGCTCTACTTTTTTTATTTTTTAACAACTTCTCAAAGATTTTTTTCCTCTATTTAATTTTTCTCTATTTTTGTGACTTTTTTGTCCCCAAAAAAGAGAGCAGAAAACTTTATATATTTATTTTTATTTTTAGTTCGGTTCATCCTTTTTTATAAAAAATCTTAATGGGAAAACCAGGGACTACAGATTTGTCTAAAAACTGTAAACCAGCTCGGTTTTCATTTTAAAAATAAATAAATAATAATAAAAAAAATCACTACACTTTCCGTTCCATTTACTTCCATTGATACGAATGCGAATGCTGGAGATGAGAAGCTTTACATTTCGATGCGATCTGAAGTTCTGACCTGTGAAGACTCAATGTGTGACGAAAATAAAAGATCGATAGGTCGTGGCGTGACCTCTTCTGAAAATTCATGATGGAGGAAGTAATGATTATGTCCATGCTAAATTCTCCAGTTTTACATAGAAAAGATAAACAATAAGAATAAAAAACGACACGTGATGCGGCTTTACTGCGTACACGAACACACTTGTGTTGTCTGGTTGCTGCTGGTATTCACAGGAACTCATTGGATTGTTTGAGTATTTAAAAAAATGATCAATTCATTCCAGTATAATTAGATTATGTTATTATATTGAGATTAAACATGTAATTCAGTGTCTGTGGACATCTGGAAAGGTTAAGCTTGCTCCACTTAAAATATTAGGATGCTATAATGTGATTTACTAGGATGTATTCTGAATTAGGCCTAAGTCAGGATTTCAGGTTGGTTTCGAGATTCTACTCTTTTTCATTCTCATACGCTGTCTGTCTTATTTTCCCCCACCAGATGTCGCCATTGCGTTACTTTGCTATGCATTAAGTACCCATTGTCTCCACCTGTGTCATTACTTGTGCCTGTATATATGTGTTCTCTTTTTGTAGCAATTTGTTTGCTTGAGTTCTTAAAGATGAGTTATAGATTGTGTATTCCTAGATTTTTCTTAATTTTTTAGATTTTTTTCATTACTAATACAATTATAATTTATTATTGCACCTAGGTTTATTTGAAAAATCCCATCATTCATGTTGCCGATCCCAGTTTAAGCCCAGAACCTGACAGCAAAGAAAGAGAGCAGTGTCAACCAGCTGCTCTGCAGTCCAACACGGCTTTTGTTTAAAGAAATAAAGGTGACTTTTAGGAGAGTTTTGGGATTTGTTGTGTTTTTGCAGATTGTCTTTCAGAAGAACGTTTGCCAGCCAAAAGTCTATTGTGACTCTATTATGGAACAGTAGCTTAGTGGTTAAGGCATTGGATTTTGGATTTTTCTTCTTCTTCTTCTTCTTCTTCTTTCGGCTGCTCCCATTAGGGGTCACCACAGCGGATCATCCGTCTCCAAACCCCCCTTTCCTCTACATCTGCCTCTTTCACACCAACTACCTGCATGTCTTCCTTCACCACATCCATAAACCTTCCTCATGTTCTGCCTCTTTTCCTCCTTCCTGGTGGCTCCATCCTCAGCATTCTCCTACTGATATACCCCATGTCCCTCCTCTGCACTTGTCCAAACCATCTCAATCTCACCTCCCTCACCTTGTCACCAAAACATCCTACATGTGCTGTCCCTCTAAAAAACTCATTTCTAATCCTGTCCATCGTCTTCACTCCCAACAAAAACCTCAACATCTTCAGCTCTGCTACCTCCAGCTCCACCTCCTGTCTTTTACTCAATGCCACTGTCTCTAATCCATACAACATCTCAGGTCTCACCACAGTCCTATAAACTTTCCCTTTCATTCTTGCAGATACTCTACTATCACTAATCATATAAAGGTCATAAATTAAATCCCAGCCAAACCGAGCTGCCACTCCTGGGCCCCTGAGTGAGGCCCTTAACCCTAAAGCTGCTCAGTTGTATGAGATAAATGTTATTTGCTCTGGATAAGGGTGTCTGCCCAATGCCATAAATGTAAAACGTGATGTATATGTATAATATGTATAATATAAATGTCTAATATAAAGTAGTTTGTTCATAGTTAAGTGTATTTTACTGTCATTTTAACCAAATACAGTTGGAAAACAAACAACAAACCTCCAGAACTGAGGGACATAGTGAGATCTCTGTTGTCTCATTAAGACATTTAGAGTGTGGTCCAGTACAGATTGTTAATGTGCAATAAAGTGCATTGTCTATATATAAAATTTTTTAAAATAATTTCTATAATAAAAAAAAAAAAATCGCTTAATGCACATGATAAAGGACAGAAGTTTTGTGGACACCTGATCATAATATTGCTGTGTTTTCTAGTTTGTTTTTTTTATCTCATTCCACATTTAGTTCCTATTTCCTCAGTAATCTAAAAAGTAAAACTATCCCAAAAAATGGCTTAAGCACAGTAAGAAAGTAAATTTACTATAAATACTTTACACCAGTGATGTAAAACAAGTAGCTGCAACTTGTATTTACTATATCAAAAAACTCTTGGTTGTAAAATCTTCCATGAGACACCTACATTTTCTGTAATATTATCCTCATTCGTAGGAGAATATCAAGACCTCTGTGCAACCGAATACAAACGCAGTTCAAGCTTCTAGCTGTATTTATTTATTTATTTTGCAAAAGGATGATCAAATCGGTCGGATTTGAGGATTTCAGTATAAAATGCCAAAATCGGATGTTCTAACTTGGGAAACAGAGCCGCAGGTGCAGTTTTAAAGAGAGCGTGGACTACACAACGTTTACACACACGTCTGAAAGTCTGTGTATGTTCCTCCCTCAGGTGTTATGAATAGCTGATTTTACATTACAAAAGTATCTCACGTTCTCATTTCATCTTAAACTCATTAGAATCCTTGTGTGTGTTGTGTTGTGTTGTATTGTGTTGTGTTGTATTGTGTTGTGTATTGTATTGTGTTGCATTGTATTGTGTTGTATTGTATTGTATTGTGTTGTGTTGTGTTGTGTTGTGTTGTGTTGTATTGTATTGTATTGTATTGTGTTGTGTTGTGTTGTGTTGTGTTGTATTGTATTGTATTGTGTTGTGTTGTATTGTATTGTGTGCCTTCAAGGGATGTAAAATGATTATTAGCCTTAAGATAAAATCCCTTAACAATTTCCTGTAGCACAATTTCATAGCATATTCATATATTAATGCAGATCTTATGGCTATACTGCATTATAAAGGCCCAAATTAGGTAGCATTAGCCAGAGATGATCACCCTCATGCTAAATGCTGCATGCTAGCTACAACGCTACAGCACACTTCCAGGATTTATTTAGTGTTTACATGTACCATGTGCCTTAGTTTTAATTCAATGTTATGTCTATCTTGTGATTTTCTCTCTCTCTCTCTCTCTCTCTCTCTCTCTCTCTCTCTCTCTCTCGGTCGAGTTAAACATGCTCCTGAGGTTCCAGTGACCACTGTTCCTGCCCCTCTCCCCTCCGTGGATCTTCGTCCAGGTCTGCTTCTGGATGATGTTCTCCTCCTCGACTGGAGGAGACTCTGTGCAGCTTGGGATGGTTTCTCATTAACGCCTTTGGTGGTTCCATGAAATTCTGGAGTAAGAATGGGAGCTTTGAGGATGGATTGGACTTTGGTTAACATTGCTACATTGACTCAGGACTACAGTTTGCTTCTGATCATCATCACTGTACCCCACAACATCTATATCTGCTATAAATGGACATTCGGTGCAACCCAGATGAGGATGGGTTTCCCTCTTGAGTCTGGTTCCTCTCAAGGTTTCTTCCTTATGCCATCTCGGGGAGTTTTTCCTTCACCACAGTCGCCACCGGCTCGCTCATCAGGGACACACTTACACTTATAAAAAACATATTCACTTTTAATCACCACATTATCTGTGTAAAGCTGCTTTGAGACAATGTTCATTGTTAAAAGCGCTACACAAATAAACATAAAATGAATTGAATTGAATTGATGTCTCATTTTCTTAATGTGTCCCGTTGTTCTCGGTCGTTACCCCGTATTAAAATACGCCTCTTTTTCCTTTGGTAGGTCATAAATTATTACGTTCGGTTCACTGCAAATATCAAACCTTAGTTCTTTATTTAGATTTCCTGGTTTCAATCTCGTCTTTGGTATTCACGTTCTTCTCTTGCCTTATTTGTGGGTTTTGCTCATCACCTGACCTTTGCCTTTTTTTTCTGTTTATGGTTTTAAACTGCAATTTAGATTTGTCCGCCTGCCCATTTAATAAAACCTTCCTAATCTGACCCTCGCATCCACCTTTTCAGTGCGCTATTTGCACATTAAGTGACGCCTGTGCTGAAACAAACCATCCTGTATTCAATTTCCCAAATGTTAAATGTTCACCTTAGATGCGGATACAAAAGAAATGTCATTAGTGAACCTATTAAAATAACCTTGTTTCTATAATACAAATGCTGCGTACAGCAGCTTAATTGTTATTATTACTGGAATTTTTTAAGTACATCTCTGAGATACACTACCGGAAAACGTGCGTACGCATGAGCTGTATTAGCTTAAATTATTAAAATGGGTGCCAAGCGGCTTTGCCACCACTTATCATCGGTCCCCTTGTTCGCATTTCTATTCACCCACAGCTGTTCCTGCATTCGTGTTTATTAGTTTGTTTTTTAAATACCTCCATGTGTCCAAAGTCTTTTGAGAAAGTACCTCGTTCAGTTTACTAGCGATTACTCGCTTGTTTGCGATTTACCTGTGCCACCCTTCAAGAACTACAAACATCCCGAGTGAGAAAAGGGGCTCAGAAAATCACTTGATCCCTCACATCCAAGCCTTCTTCTTCTTTTTAAACTTCTTCTTCTTTTTAAACGCTTTTTGATCTGGCCGATGTTACAGAGCACTGAACACAATACAGCCAGAGAACAAGAGAGGTTTCTTCCCCCAGGCGATGTGCCTCATGAACACTTAAATGCTCTCCTCGTTGTGTGATAAAAAAACAAAAATATGTGCCTTTTTTTTTTTTATGCATTTTTCTGTGCAATAATACCGTTTTATCGTTTTTTTTGTTTTTGTTTTGTTTTTTATAAAAATGTGCAATACCACTCTTTTATTGAATTCAATTGATCTTTAATTAAAAAAGAAAAAGAAAAGTGCAACTTGAAGCTTCTGTCAATAAAACAAATTATTTATAAGTGCGAACATACTTGAAAATAAAGCTCTTTCTGATTAGGAAGCCGTTTATGTTTTGTGTTTTTCTCATTCACGCTTTTTTGCCCTCTTATCGTTGTTTGCTAATCAGCTGAACTTAATCTGTTGCTTGTTACTGACATTTTTCATTTCTATAAATACTTATTTTTATTTAGCACTTGCATCTGCCTCAACTATCACATGCATGTACATTACAGCAGCGATCCCCAACCTTTTTTGCGCCATGGACCGGTTTAATGTCGGACAATATTTTCACGGACCGGCCTTCAAGGTGTGGTGGATAAATACAACAAAATAAAACGATACGACCATAAAAACTGGTATTTTCTAAATATAATAATAAACGTGAATCCACTGTGTTGTTTTTTGTTCATTTTGCTCGCTTGGGGGTTTGAATTTAGGAGTAATGTATTATGTGTTAGCGACTGGAGCCCCTTTAAGAAGGTAGGGGATGGAGGTAAGTCATGTGACCGAGGCATCATGACATGCATCAAGAGTGAGTCATAGACAGATGTGGGGAAGAGAATCCAGTAATTTTCCAAAATAAAACATCGTTCAGAATCAGATAAGAAATAAAACAGAAATAATGTAAGTTATATATTCTTTCTGTGCGGCCTGGTACCAATTGACCCGCGGACCGGCACCGGCCCGGAGGTTGGGGACCACTGCATTACATGACATATGGAAAGTTTGTTGTATTCAGAGTTGAGTTCTGCATGTTTTTAAATAGATTTTCTTAGTGGCCACTCGGATTATAAATATTCTACGGATTTTATCTGTGGTTGTAGCATCGATTGAAAAACTTTTCCAAGGTCAGAATTGACACGTGCAAAAACAGCATGTGTAACTGTCACATAATGAAACCATGATAATGGCCATGAAACCCATATTTCTGTAGTTATATCTAATCTTTCCTGAAGCTCTGAATAGGAGGCAGCTTCTAGGATGAAACTTGAGAATAATATGTGGACGAAAAAGAAACGCTGTATTTTATTTGACAGCCTGGTGAGATCTTTAAAGGAAGAAATACAGGTTTTCTGGAGACCTTTTTTGGACTGGACACAATTGGATTGCAATTTAATGTGATTTGATGTACTGGACAGATACTTGACATGGGGTTGTGGAAGACAGGAAATGAATATGTGAAATGGACCAAGAAGAGCTGGTAAAGAAACCTGAGAGATACCACACACACACACACACACACACACACACACACACACACACAAACACAAACACACAAACTCACAAACACACAGGTCAAAAAGAGCTCTGACAGGAAATATCCTTCCCTTTTATTCTGCCATTTGTCCCTATAAAACCTTCATCTTACAGAATAAGGTTTTCTTTGGCCACCTGATTCACAAGCCGACTTTCTTTTCATTTTTTTCAGATTTTAGATGTTTCAGAGACGAGATGTTGCACCTCTCTTCATTCTGCCGAGTGTCTTGGGCTGATGAGTTGGACACACTCTTCGAGATTGCTTCCGCCTGAACCGGACTCAACGCCACGACTCACCTTACAAACCCCAGATTTTTTCTATATAATTATCCAGGACATTTTCTGAAAAAAGGAATCTGGAAAAAACATGGCACTTCATATATAAAGAATTCCAGAGTTTTGTTTGACCTTGTATTGGTTTCAATTATAATTTGTCTCTTGGAAGCATATGATTTGTTTTATTATTGGTCCCAATGAGAAATTTTGTCAAATTTTGTATTAGCATTCTTAACAAATATCTAAACACAATTCAACAAGTCTCCTTTCACTGCAGCCACAGCTGCACCACTGGCATACATCATCTTTAGCAGCAGCATCCATATAAACTAAAAAAAAAACTTTCTTTCTGCTTCTTCCATTAGGGGTCGCCACAGCGGATCATCCGTATTCGAGATCTGCATGTTTGATTTGGCACATGTTTTTACGCTGGATGCCCTTCCTAACACAACCCTCCCCATTTATCCGGGCTTGGGACCGGCACTAAGAGTGCACTGGCTTGTGCAACCCCAATAGCTGGGGTTGGTTCCCTTACCGGGGGCCGAACCCGGGCCGCAGCGGTGAGAGATATCAACCTCATAAAAAGACCCAAGTCAAATTGTGTTTTTTGTGCAGATTCTACAGGAAAGAAAACGTATAAATGCTTCATAAAAGCGTAACAACTGTTTTGAACCGTTTTGGCCGTCCTTTCCTTATGATGTCCAGCTTTTCTCGAAATGTCCATTTTGTAAATGTCCTTGTAAGTGTATGTGCAACCAAATCGATTTCTTTTCTCTGTCAGTGATTGTGGAAAAAACAACAACAATTTAATCCACACAAATATATATAAGCTTGTGAAGTTTGCTACAGATGCAGGTTGCGAGCTCTGACTAGTGCGCTCTCTCAACATCCGATCTGAGGACGTGAAATTGGCGATGTTATTGGATGCCTTTTATATAGCCTCGGAGTCAGCAAGTCAAAATCTGATTGGTTAAATCAACAGCTCCAAGCAACATGGATCATGAACTATAGGATTCCTGCAGTGTTCGCAGTCACGGCTCAAGGCAGACAGATATCTTTGACCCTGGCAAGACTTGATGTGACGGCTGAAATCTGATTGGATAGAAACTCAGACACAAACTTAAAGCCGTGCACTTTAGAGAAATTTAACGAAATTAAGAGAATAAACTATTGGGAATAATTGAATACATATTGATGGACAAATTGAATTTCAGGCCTTGCTGACCCTGATGGCCTGCCACTGCCTGGACCTTAATACACAGGATTACTGTTCATGACCAAAGATCTCTCAAGGCAGCTGTTTTTTTTTCGAGTGTTTTGCTCCATTCACCTGACAAACAAAATCATTTTATCAACTAAAATTTTTTTCTGCTGAGCTTTTCCAAGCTTTTTCACTCTCCTGAGTTTTAGCTTTGTTTTAGGTTCTTGATTTAGTCTTTCATTAGTATTTTCATTCTTTGGAGCTCATTATTATTTTCAATGATGAAACATGTTCTGAGAGAGTGCGAGAAGAGAAAGAAAAAGCCAAAAGAGACTTGTGGAGGCCCCACAGGTGCCAGCTTCTCTCTCTCTCTCTCTTTCTCTCTCTCTCACTCACTCTGTTTATGCTTGAGAGATTCCTCAGGGCAGAGATGGAGAGAAGGAGAGAAGGAAGAAGAATTAGTCAGGGATTATGCAGCTTTTCTCTCACTATCTTTTCACCCAGAAATACAGGTTCTCATCACAATAATAGATTCTTACTCAATATTTGGAGAGCGGCTAATTTTTTTATCCAGGACCAGATTTTTTTTTTTTCTTCAAGAAGTATGATTTTATCCTTTGACCTCAGAGTTCCCAAATGTTCCTTTGGTTTGATCCTTAGAATTGGAAATACTTATTGTAGGTTCAGTATCTCACAAAAGTGAGTACACCCCTCACATATATTTTAGAGTTAATGTGCAGCTTGTAAAGCAGAACAAATTTACTGTCCTCTAAAAATAACAACATACAGCCATTATTGTCTAAATAGTTGGCAACAAAAGTGAGTACACACTAAGTGAACATGCCAAAACTTTGTCCCAAGTGTCAATTTCTTGTGTGGGAATCATTGTTATGTGGCACTGCCTTAATCCTCCTAGGAATGAAATTCACCAGAGCTGCACTATTTGTTGCTAGGATACCTCCTAACAAAATGAAACCTCATACACCTAATGACTCCATTTTCCCAAATTAAACATAAAAAAAATACTACGTACTAAAGTATTGAGACACATCATCAGTTCCTCGCCAAAAAGGATGTATACAATGTCTCTGGATGTGGTAACATTAAATTTTCCCTCCACTTGAACCAGAAGACCCAAAACCAGCTCGATGAAAATATGCTTTACATGGGTTGGAGTGGAAAACCTGGTTCTGTAGAGCTCTAACCTCAACCTTTGGGATGATTGTGAACACTGACAAGCCTCCTTACCTTCTCACCTACATAAGTACTTGTTTAAAGATTTCAAATCACACTCTTGATGTCACCCAAATGAGGATGGTTCCTCCCTTTTGAGTCTGGTTCCTCTCAAGGTTTCTTCCTCATAACATCTAAGGGAGTTTTTCCTTGCGACAGTCAACATGGCTGCTCATCAGGGATAAATACACACCATTCACCTTAACTGTTAAATTCTGTAAAGCTGCTTTGAGACAATGTGGTGAAAAGCGCAATAGAAATAACCTTGACTTGACTTGACTTGACTACTTGACTTGTGGCTGAAGGAATCTCCACAAATCTCTGCAAAACTGATTGGAACATCTTCCCAAAAGGTTATTATAAGAGAAATGGAGACACATAATTTTATAGTCAGTTGTCCACAGACTTTTGTCCATATAGTGTATTTTACTTTGGACTTCTTTCTACTTTATGTATATATAGAGAGATAAACTGGGAGTCAGTGGCTCTTTTATTCTCACAGCATCCCTGGTGTTTGTTTATAGAAATCTTGCGGCGTGCTGCTAACTCTCTCACTGTTAACTTCTGCTTCTCTGTTGTTAGCTAAGCTATCATAGCTGGATTCCCACTTGCACTATGTTTAGCACATTAAGCACTTTACGCTGCCATTATGGCGCTCTGCTCCTGCTGCTTACTGCGATGCTTGTGCCAGATCCTGATGTGCAAACCCTCCTGCTGTGCATCCTCCTGCCTTTCAGACACACCCTTACCGACCGCCACTGTTCTCTTTCTTCGTCTACTCCATCTTTCTACGTGTAATTCACTTTCTAGAACCTCCCCTGGAGATTTGATCTTCCCAAGAGCTTCTGTCCTGATTTTTAAGAGGCTGTCTGCCATCTTTTTCGATGTGGGTCACAGAGTAATTACTGAGCTAACAAAAGGTCTAGTGTTAATTAGAGTTGAAATGCTGGCATCTGGAGGCTGTCATCTCTCAATGTGATGGTGGGGAAAAAAAAAAACGTGTCAATCTTTCTACAAAAAAAACAATGATCAGGCTCAGAATTATTGACACGAGGCTAAATATCAGGTGTCTACTCCTGGGGTTTTCTCACAGTTGTGGATGTAGTACAAGTTGGAAAATTTCTTACTTTTAAATGGACAAGGTGTTCCAATAGATTTATGTCCCTATAGTGTATTGAGCATTAAAATGTAAAAAGTTTCCTAAACTTTAAATACTTAGTTGAAGTACACAGACGTGAAAAATGTACTCAAGTAGAGAAACTATTATTCACTAAAGATCCAACAATTATTGGAAACCAGGCCATAAGATTTAATGTGCATTAAAACATCCATTTCCACATTTAGGCCTCATTTGTGAATATAATTACATCCACTCTTATTAAGCTCCATGAGTAAAATTTTGGACTTATGCGCAAAAGGTGATGAGTTCAAATCCCAGTAGTACCAAGCTGCCACTTTTGGGCCCTTGAGCAAGGCCCTTTAACCCTCATCTACACAGTTGTATAAATGAGATAATTGTCCTGGATAGGAGCGTCTGAAAAAGCATTATTGTTAACTATGATATGGCATGAATTCAATTACAAATTCCAAGTCAGAAAAAAAAAAAAAGTGATCATGTAATCAGTTAAAAACAGCAATAGAGGACAAAAAAGGATTAAAAGAAAGACAACGTAAAGGCTAAAAACCTTCTATAAAAACTTGCAACTTTGACGCTCAATGGTATCTCCTACTCTAGATAATGACAGTGTGTTATACTGTAACACGTACGAGTGTATGTTTTTCATGTAATGAGTGTGAGAAAACACACATCCGACACTGAAGAGCGACTGCGAGGACGCGCTCAACTCTCACGTCCTGAAAAAAACTCTGCTCGGTCCAAGCACAGCATGTGTGGAACAAAGATAGGACAGACAGCTACGGTGTGATTAATCACCACTTTCACACTCACACACACACACACACACACACACACACACACACACCCTGCAGCAATGCCATAACCCAGCACTACACTAAGACAAAGACTCCATAGAACCTTTCTCATACCGTGCTCCATGTCTCTTACACACCAGTCGTACTCACACTTATAGGAAAGATGAATCATACATGCACATACACAGCTAAGTGTCTCATTGTACAGCAGTATGAAGCACAATCGAATTGTAATAAAGAAGAATGAAGGTCGAAATTGAGGTTTTTCGTGTAAGAGACGCTCTGGACATTCTTTCAGGAAAAGAGATCAGATGATTCAATTCATTTTTATTTCTATTGCGCTTTAAACAGTGAACATTGTCTCAAAGCAGCTTAACACAGATAATGTGGTGATAAAGAAGGAATAAGATGTTCTTCATAAGTGTAAGTTTGTCCCTGATGAGCGAGCCGGTGGCGAGATTGCATAAGGAAGAAACCTTGAGAGGAACCAGACTCAAGAGGGAACTTCATCCTCATCTGGGTGGCACCATTTATTGTCCATTTATTACATTATTGGATGGATTGTAATTACATTACATTGTTATTATGATCCACTAATTATGATGTAAATGATTAAAATCTAATCTAGACAAAGAAATTTGCTGTCCCAGTTTGCTGTGATAATAACCTCCACTCTTCTGGGCAGATGTTCCACTACATTTTGAGAGATTTGTGGAGATTTTTTAAGCCACAAAGGGTGAAAGTAAAGTGAGGTCTGATGTAAGGGGAGGTGAGGAGGTCTGAGTGCAGTCTTAAAGGTTATTAGTAGGTTTGAGCTCTATAGCAGAAGATCTTCCACTCTCACGTCAAGTCAAGTCAAGTTTATTTGTATAGCGCTTTTCACAACAGACATTGTCTCAAAGCAGCTTTACAGAAATCAACAGTTAAGGTGAATGGTGTGTATTTACCCCTGATGAGCGGTAACTGTGGCGAGGAAAAGCTGCCTTAGATGTAATGAGGAAGAAACCTTGAGAGGAACCAGACTCAAAAGGGGAACCCATCCTCATTTGGGTAAGATCAAGAGTGTGATCATAAATCTTTCAACAGTACAGAACACTGGAAAGTGAGAACGAACATGGAGTATAAGATTAAAAGTAATGTTCTTTCTACAGTCTTTATGGTTATAAAACTAGGAGCTACTGAGCTCAACATTTGTGATAATCACAGATCCAGCATCAGCTTCTCCATGCCAGAGCCTTAAAACACTCCAGGAGGTCCAATGTCAAAACTCCACACATGTAGTGGGATCCAATTGGCACTGGTACGTCCCTAGATGGTTCGGGATGTTTGCGAGTACGGCATCTACTTCTTCAAAAGGTCCATATGCTCACCAAGCATAAATTCATGGAACTGGCTTTTTGAAAAGGGCATTGTGATGCTGGAGCAGGTTTGGGTCTCCTGGTTCAGATAAAGGGAAAATTTCATTGAGATCATGCGAGTTCGAATTTGTGGTAATTTGCAGGTTTCCACATCTGTTGCTTGGCTGTTGTTTGGAAATCCACCTAATTAGTGACATCTCAGGTTTATTACAGCAGACTTTTGAGTCACTTGTCAGTTTAATTAGGATTATTGACTGTGAAAGTCGGATCAATGCGCATCAAAAATGAACCGCGGGACTAAAGCACGTCGCTCGAGGCTCCGTTGTTCTAAAACCGCGAGTCTTACTTAGTAGAAACATCTCGTGTGCAACTTTCCTGATCTTCCTGACACTTTTACAGCATCTTCACCCATCAGATCGTCTTGCTATTATTTTTATTTCACACCAAAGTGCCTCAACAATATCTCAGGAAAAAAAAAAAAGAGAAATATATCAAAGAGGAGCAGAAGCTGAGCTGTCGCGGACTGAACGCAGTTACATCAGCAATGTTTGATGTTTTATTTACAGCAGAACGTAGGCAGCAGATTAGCACTTAACAGCCTCGGTAAACACATGCTGTCGCTGGTAAACAGCTCCGAAAGACGAACACTTCACTTTATGACGGTTTATTTTGAATTTTTTTTTCACGTAAAGAATAAAAACACATTACCGCTTCACCTGCATCTGACTGCCGTCGTCTCCGAGGTGACCGAAAGACCTCCGAAACGTCCTGTACATGTTGTGATGTGCTTCTTAAAAACTATCGTTTCTTTCATTTTGGGAAAAAAGCATTTGTAGATATATATATATATTTTTTTTAACCAAATTTATTGGGACACTCTATGTTTTTAGTCATTCGTGGTTCTTCAATAAACTGGTACCCCAAAGATGGAAACACACAATTGTGTAGGACGTCTTTGGATAGAGTAGAGTAGTAGTAGAGTTTCCTTCACTTGAAGAGAAAATAAATCTCCATGAAGACCTCAACCCTATTGAACAATGATTGAACTTTGCACCCCAGGCCTCCTCACCTCACCTACATCAATACCAGACTTTACTAACACACTTGTGTCTGAATGAACCTCCACAAATCTCCACAAGCATCCTCGAAAATCTAGTGGAACATCTTCACAGAAGCTCATTATAACAGCAGATGGAGACGAGTATGCTCAGGTGTCCACAAACATTTCCCCCAACAGTGTATCTCAGCTTCAGTTTGCATCAGTTTAGCAGCTTTTATCTACAAACAAAAGCTCAAAAACCGCTGCAGAAGTGGGCTTCACGAAAATGGATTCAAGGCCATCGGATCCGAGCATGATTGTCGAACGGTGGAGGAGATGAAGACCAATGTTCCAATCCAACAAAAAAAAATGCTGCATATTTTAATATCGGGACAAACAAATAGACCTCAAGTGCTCATTTATTTAGTGCTGTCTGCTAACTAATCGCCATAGCAACACCGTCCAGCACTTTACACATCCTTCAGCAGTCATCGAACATCGGAACGACCTGCTGCCATGGCGACAGAGCATGATGGCTGACGAACGACACCGGGACGCCGGATGTGCGTGGGTGTTTGAACCCCCCTGACTGAGCCTGGACAACTTTTCTTCACAGAGGGCGTCAGGGACGAGCGCTAATTAATATATTTCAAGATGCATTACAGTGCAGATCTCATCGCTTGGAGGAGAAAACAGAGCCAAAGCTCAGTACTTCCGTGTTGCTTTACGGAGCTGTGGGTGGCGTTGAAGAGCTTCCTGAGCAGAACAGGTTAACATGAGTCATGCTTTCTATAATTCATAGCACAGACTTATGATTAGCGTGTAGTGCTGCGGAGACTTAAAGCGAAAGAGACACTTTATCCTGCTGAGACTTTAAAACCTTCAAATGAAAAAAGGAAAAAAAGAATAAAAAATTATATATATATAAATTATTAGCTAAATTATTTCAGTTTAAATACTATAATTTATTTAAATTTTCAAGTGAGAATTCGAATACATGCAACAAACCTGGAATGGTTTACAGCCACGTTTATTTCATTTGAATAATTGACAAATGATTTTCTGAATTCTCACCAAAAAGGCAAAAAAAAAAAAAAAATATAGATTATTCTGGATCAAGTAGATGGATCATTGCTTGTTTTTGCTTTTATTTTTACGTTATTATTTTTTATTTTTTTATTAATTGCTTTATTTTTTACCAAGTGTTTGTGGATTTTAGGTCAATTAATGTAGGCGGTAAAAAAAGTTACAAAATGTTTTTTCCAAAATAAATATATCGATAAATAAGTTATATGAAAATTTTTTCACCTCTAACAGTTTGAATTCCAAGTTTGTATTTTTCAGCCATTTACTGTATACTTGCATAAATTTGTATTTCTTCCACATTGCATATGTTTGTGCTTGTTCATTTCAAGCGGCCTTCACTGCATCGTAAATGAAAAACACACGGTGTTCAATTGTAACGGTGCAGAAAATAAAAGAAATCAACAAAACCAAATATTATCTACCCATTTCCTAAATTCCACTCGGAAACTCTTGTTAACCTTGTAGACACACACGTTCATCACCAGTCAAAGTCTTTTCTAGACATATGTTCTTCTACCCCAATTTGTTACCACAAAGTTTTGCACAGGATGTCCAAAACAATTTGTTTTTCCATTTTTAATCATTTGGAAAAAAATAGAAAGCCTGAGTGTTTTTCGTTCATGGTAGATAATCTCTTTTCTACCTGAAGGCAAAAAATTACCGCCCCCAGTGGCTATCGCCGCCCCAGTGGCTGGAGGAACATATCACTGTCTCCAAAGAGAGGCTCAATTAAACATTAACTACATCCAATGATGCTGAGTGTATTGTTTTTTACAAAGCGACCACATGGTCTTTCGAGTAGATTTGCACAGTGGAGAACAGTGTATCAGCTCTCAGCTACAGTTACAGCACCATGGAGAAATGAGAACCCCGAGCCTGAGGTACAGCTAATTCATCATCATTTGACTGCATATTAAAAACAAGCCTCATCATGAGGATCCCAAATTTACGTTCAATTTGCTGCAGAAGTGTTTGAGTAACTGCATCGCAAATGCAGATAAAATGAACAAAATTGTTTAATGTTATGAAGGATATAAAAACTTTTACAAAATGTTTTTCCATTATTCTTTTCACATATTTTATTTCCATTATTTGGATGATTCCATGAGCAAAAAATCAACATGCATTTCAACAATATTAGCATTTGGAATTAATTTATTTTTATAATTAAGTTTTTAAAGGCAGATTTGTGGAAAATGTTTGACTTTTACATTAGTAACTGGACTTTATTATTAAAATAGTAACTTTATTATTTTCTTTTTTTATTCAATATTCTCTATTACATTTTTATTAATATTTATTTATTTCTTATTAAATGTTTTTGTTAATAAAAAAAATAATTTTAGTCTATTATTAAATATAATTTTTTCATATGGTAACTATTAATCTGCCCATAATTATACTTTATTTGTTTTATAACTTCTTTATATTAAAGAAATATAAGTTACTTTTTATATATTTTCAAATGAATGTTTTGAATTCATTTGAATTTAATATTTTGTATTTCTTTATTTAATTAATGTTTATCTGTCAGTCTTTATATTTTATTATAATTGTTTTCATTTATTATAATTATTAAATGTTTTAAAACATTATATTAGCTATAATTATTTATTTAGCTAGTATTATTAAACAATCATTAGAAAATAATCCTTACATGATCTGCGAAAAACTCCAATTTATGCAACTTTCTGTTAAACATTAATATTTTGACTATTGTAAATAATTCATAAGGATAAATATATGTTTAAGGTAAGAATGTAAAGTCATATCCTAAAGAACACAAGAGTTTAGACTTGACTTTTTGAACATCCCATCCTACATTTAGTCCCCGTTTGCTGTTATAATGACCTCCAGTCTTCTGGGAAGATGTTCCACTAGATTTGGGAGTGTGTTTCTGGTGATTTGTGCTCATTTAGCAACACAGCTCTTAGTATAGTCAGGTACTGATGTAGGTGAAGTGAGGAGGCCTAGGGTGCAGTCAGCATTCCAATCTATTCCAAAGGTGTTCAGAAGGGCTTGAGGTCAATGCTTTATAGCAGGAGATCTTCCAATCCAGGATTTGGGTCTCCTACTCCAAGTGAGGGGAAAAGGTAATGCTAATGCATCCAAAGATGTTCTACACAATTGTGTACAGCCAACATTTTTGGTACCAGTCAACAGAAGAACTACATATGACTGGAAAGTCAGGGGTCCCAAAATATGTTCCATATAGTTACTTTCTCCTGCACTAGGATATCTTAAACATTTCATACACAGAAATAATACGTTATTTATTTTTGAAGTTAAAGTGGAGCTGTAGGGGATTGGCAGAGCCAAATGTGAAGTTTTTAGTTGGTTCTGTAATTAGGTTGTTATTAAAGACACTTTAAAAAATGGGGCATAAATGACAATAATATCGAATGTCTCTCACTTCAATGACAGGTATTACTGAAAAAAGCCTTATTGTTGCACTTCTATTTCTTTTCCCATTGTTATGAACTCAAAATGACTAAAAGTTGCCTGATTCATCCCTATGAATGGAGTTCTCTTTATTTGGAGACCACTCACTACAGCTAATGATGAACAATCTGATGATCCATGAGTTTTTTATGGAGCTTTAAATCCAAAAACTATGAAACTTATTTATTATGACTATAATTAATTTAGTTTGTCTTGGTGGTTCATGAGCAGATTTGCAGTAACGCGTTTATCTGTGAACAGTTAATAACCTGAACAATAAAGGAACTTCAATGAATGGATATTCTCATCTCAGTTTTTGGAGACTAATTAATGATGAAATTTATATTTGTTCTCTATTTCATTCTGTAAAGCTGTTTTGAGACAATGTCTGTTTGATGCTTTAATCATTTAGGCAAAAAAAAAACAATGCAGCATGCACTCGAGTTTAATGTTCGAAAAATGCTAACGAGCATAATATTTTTCATTGTTGCTCTTCAAAGTGTTTTGACCCACAGCGTTTCCTCAAACATGAGAAATGCACTGATAATTACGACACCCCTATCGGAACCTGCACCTTCTGTTTCCTGTGTCATGCGGTTTAAATGGAAGAAGAAATGCAAATGATCTCATAACAAACAATCGTGATATTGTTGGACTCGGCTGTTAGCGGTGCTGCTTATGAGTGTTGTGCCTGAGTGGCATCTCAATTAATTCCCATTTCATCTCCATTTGATTACGTGTTGAATTAAAGACTAATTGGCTTCAGAAGGAAAGACTGAATAATAAATGATCTTGAGATGAAGTGCAATGTCCGACACTCTCGTTCCACACACGAATTGAGCGAAATGGAATAAAAAGAAATCCTGGAAATCTATTTCTGAAGCTTAGGTGACATCTCTCTACTGGAGTTTCCCTTTATTTCCACAGTTCTTGGTCTAAAATGTACTTTTTAAGTGTTTATTTGATATAACAGTAGGGAAGAGTATGGCAATTAAAATGTGGATTCTAATTTGTAAGATGGTATTGGTTGATTTTCTTTAATAACAGCTCTAACTGTAGGTCCATCTTTATTTCAACCAACAGGTAAACCCACTATATGGACTGAAATATTGTAACTTTTTCAGCCATATATGGTTCCTCCCCAAACCGATACCACAAAGTTGTACAGTCTTCTACAGTCAGTTGACGTTGTGGAACCAGAAGCTACTGAGCATAGCTCAACATCTGAGATCATTATAGATCCAACACCAACTCCTCCATGCCAGAGCCTTTAAATGTTCAGAGTTCCAATGACCAAACTCTACATAAAGTGGGATCCAAATGGCGCTGGTACATCTTTTGATGGTTCGGGATGTTTGTGGAGCCGGCATCTACTTCTTTGACGGTCCATAATCTTGAGGTGGGACACAACTGGAGTCGACGCAACCTCATGGTGCTTTAGGATAAGTAGAGAAAGAGAAGCAGAGGAAAGGATTTAGCGTAGCTGCTGTTCATTTTATTAACAAGCACAAGTGGATAATGTGCATTTGATCAGATGTACTGAAGCACAAATTTATGAAGTATGGTAGTACCCGACTTAAGATGGAGATTTGTTCTAATGACCTCATCGTAACTAGAAAATAAGTCGAGACATAGCCTAGCCAGGAGTCTTAAAGAATGGTGTTCAATACGGGGTAATGTACTGTAAATATTTAATAATTGTACAAGTTACAGTACATAATTTAGCAAAGCAGAACAATTTACACTACCCTGCTGCTACGTTTACCTGCTGCACAAAACTTCTAATATTTTAAACATTTTGTCGTATTGTTATTGTCATTGGTAAGATCGAAAAATCTAAATCAAAAAGTCAAACCACCGTAACTTGGGGACCATCTGTATTTTATCCAAACCTCAGAAGACCCAACATATACCATGTTTAAAAACTCCTGAATTTTCCCTCCCTGTCCTCACCTCTCACAGTTCCCACTTCTAAACAATTACAGGAGTGCCACGGTGCTGATTTCCAGATATGATTCGACGTGTACAGTCGAACGCCCCACGGCCAGACGAAATGAAATCTCTCTCAGCCGGCACACAGACTCCCTGACTTTAATTAAGACCCATGTCTTAGGGGGCAGAGCTGTAGAAAGTTTACTTCTCTCCAGTCACCAGGGACCTTTGAGCTGAACGCTTGACTGACTTTGACCTCCCGTGACTAAGACGGATGAGGAGACCTCCCTGAACTCCTCCACACCCTGAGTGCTGAGGTTTCCTGTCTTATTTCATCTGAACCCTCTTAATCTAACTTCAGGATCTATCTGCAGACTACAGTCTAATGTGGGTCTATTGTTTCTGTCCCCAAAAGTACTATGTGAGTCATAGTTTTAAACTATTTTGAGCTCTAGAACTACATTCTGAGCTTTTCTGAGATCTGATTTGTGAGCCAGTAAACTAGCTTTAAAAGAAATGTCAGGTTCCCTCATGCTAGCAAGCTGTTACCAAAGAAATTACAGTCATTTGAGATATAAATCGTCAAAAATGTACAATGTAAAAAATCTCAGGTTAGTGGTGATTAGTTCTAAGATGTAAAAATACTTAAAAATAAAATAAAGACTTAAAAACCGTCTATGAAATCCTGTCAGATGAACTTCCTTATCTAGATACAATAGCTAATGTTTGCAGTCAATGTTATCAATATATTAAAATATGACCCAATCATATCTTGTATATTGTATGGCTAATGTTAACTGTGAATATGTAATAATGTTTAGGGATCTCTATAAATATCAATTTAAGCTAAACTACAAATATGGCTTCAAAATCCTTTCAGAAACCTTGAAAGGATGTGAGCTTTATCATCAAGCTAAAGTTTGCAGTAAATATGATAAAAATGTCAGAAATATGACCTAAAAAGATTAGCTTGTTTAGCTAGCTGGCTACAATCCAAAAGGTAGTATTTTAGTATGCAGAAATATAACTAAAAATTCAGTCAGAAATCCTGTTCAGTTAGCAATTTAATATTAACAGTCACTGGCATGGCTAAATGATGTAAAATCTTGTCAGATCATGCTAGCTGTGTAATACCCATCTATAAATATGAGTTAAAAAGCCTCTCAGAAATCTTCTCAGGTTCACGGTTTGAGATGAGCTCTTAGCTAACTAGCTAATGTTGACAGTCAGTGCTATTAACATCTCCAAATTCCAAGATTTTTCATAGATATCTTCTCAGATTTGCTCATTTAGATAGCTGGCTAATGATAGCTGTAAATATCATTAGGATCTATAAAATATAAACTTGAGATAAGCAATAAATATGGCTTTGAAATCCTTCCTTTGAAACTTGAACTTTTTTGGCTAGATGATGTCAGCAGTCAATATTATTCAGTGTGTTGTTATAATAATAATAATAAGGTACCTTGTTAGATGAACAGATTTAGCTAGCTGGCTAAAGTTAGCTATAAACGTTTTTAGAATCTATAAGCATTAATTGAAAATCTTCTCCAAAATTTTTGTGTTGCTAAAAATAGTAACACACAACACACTGACTGACAGAACTCAATTGTGGAGCTGGCAGGTAAGAGTTAAGATGAAAATCATCTGCAAGATGCTAGTCATGATGATGGCATGGATGGGGAAAAAAATAAAAAAAATGTGTGAGTCATCACTCCCTACTCAGTAAGAGAGACGGGTGCAGGAGAGGCACCACCGAGGTAAGAAGAACGGATTAATGCAGAGGCGTTCCTGAATGTTTGTCACTTCTTTTGGTCTTTGTGAACCAGAGGATGAAAGCTGGTGGTGAAGGATAAAGAGATGACACGAGATATTAGCACGTCTGTGGTTTAGATGCTCACGAGGCTCACTGAGGAAGTAAGATATGCACAGAGATGAGAGTGAGAAGGAATAAAATGACGCAGCTGTGTGCAGTGGGAGGAGGGAAAAATGTTCCATGAAGAATAATTTTTCTGCAATATTGTGGATACCAGTGGGAAAAGTCTCTGACAGACAACCTCCCAGGCTTCTTTCTCCAAGCAAAAAAATCAAGGTATATATTGGTCTATTGGTCTGTTATAGGAAAATAATCAAACGATAGCCTGTTGGTACTGCTGAAGTTCCTGTTATTTCCGGAAGTTGATTCTTTTCCCATATCACAATCACAAAAATTCCAAAAAATCCAAAGTAAACATTTTTTTTAGGTTCTATTCTTAAAAAGATCAAAAATCAGTTTATCAGAGATACACTACATAGAGCACTGGCTATACAAGTCCATCTGTAACTTGTTACTATAGGAGCGCTAATTTATTAGAACATTAACATAAACTTGTGATTTGAGCAAAAACTGGGAAAAACTGTGTGTGAACAGCAGGAGCTTGTTCAAGGCCTGGCCTGGCCTGCACCTCCATACTTAGCGCTAATCTCACCCTGAGACTCTCGATCTGGGAAGCATGCCACACTGAATGTAGATTAGCACAGAGCTAACAGGGCACTCCTGCAGGGTAATAAAGGGCAAAACTACTCAACAACCTTTTTACAACTTTTTTTAAAAACTAGGACACAGCCATAACTTGTACACGACTGACTGGAAGCTGTCTGTCCATATATTATTTTCTCCTCACTAAACTGTTTGTCGAGCGCAATCTCTCAGCAGCGCTGCTGCTACGTGAATATGACTTATCGCAACACTACGGAGACCGAGGCGTGTCCCGAGAGTCACATAGAATACAGATTTACATGGCAGAGGTAGAGCTGTAAGTTCCTGCACACACAACAGGAAAAGAACATCTGATCTTATTAAATCTTTTTACGTTTCTTTTTATTGCATTAAAATGCGTGTTTGTGAAAGGGCCATGCATTAGAAATCAAAAGGCACTTAAGTAAATTGATGATTTGCTGCCTGCCTAAAGCAAAGTATAAAAGCAGACTATCTGTACCATATTGAATTGCATATCATCGTATTTTTTTTCCATTGCATTGTGTTGTAATAGGGGTTAATTGTATCGCATCAGTAGCTGCTTTATATGTACCTTTAATGCATCTCTGGCTATGCATTGAGATGCAAATTGTGTCAGCCTCAGTTACGGGGATGTACATTCTTTATATTTTATATACCGTATACAAGATTTATCACATAATTTACATTTATGTTTTTAGTATTTTTCTTAACCCTTGCCAACATTTTCTGAATATGCTTAATAACGTGAAAACTAGCATTAAATGGTACGATATCTCTCTAAACCCCTGAGAGCCCCACTCTAGTTGATTTTCCATTCGAGCCCCTAATGATTGATTAGGATAGTCATCTATAAACATTAATTCTTTTGTCATTCAAATATTTTCGGTTGGATTTAAAGTAAGATTTTGGATGTTCATTGGAAGAACCATTCATAACTATTGCAGACTGATATTTTAAAAATCTCCTTTTGTAATCCTTAGCGATGTTTCTTGTACACATTAAATAAGTATTTGCAATGATTGAAGTTCAAGATTATAGATTCTATAAGACTACATTGTCTTTTAGAATCTGCTGTAATGTTTTCATTTGGGAGCATTTATTTATTCACAGCTTGCTTTGTAAATTGGCTGATAGACAGGTTCCTGTAGTTTAGCCCTAATCTCACGAAATAGAAAAAAAAATAGCATTGAGAGTATCTATAGCTATTAAATTTGCTTTGTTCTATTTGGATATAATGTTGGTGTCAGGTTGCCATTTTCAGTGACAAATTCCCACACCATCGCAAAATCTAATTCCATTTAAGGTCATTTTGTACATTGTTCTGGGGTAAAATAAGGATCTGGTAATGAAATGTGACTCAATGACCCAATAAAGGCCAGTGAGTGGACTCTTAGCTATTATCTGTTATTTCATTGAAACAGAATTAATAGTGTTTTCGCTGCATGTGTTGTATAGAAGGTTCGGATATTGTTTATAAATGCTTGAGCTGGGTCCGTGCCCGATTTATTTGTTGGCCAAAATGCAGGTCATGGTTATTTATTGTGCTGGAGAAAAAGTGTCAGCAGTCCATGCCAAATGAGGTACAAAAAAATGCCCCAAGAAAAAACAAACAGTTGCTGCAATCAGCAATAGACAGGAAAGAACAGATCAGATAACTAGCCATAAGATAAAAAATCAAAAGACCTAGCAAATCCAGCATTCTTTAAACTGGACTGTACAGAGCTTTACAATTGTCATGAGAGAAGATTATTTTGGAAGACCTTTGATAGCGGGAGAAAAACTTTCAAGCAGATGCTAAATGATGGCCCTCAGAGTGCACAAACTTTTATACTGATTCAACATGTAGTATAGACGTCTAAAATACAGTGAGCTGTTTTACTACATCTCATTAAAATCCTTAAAACTTTATTTGCTGATTTCCACCAGCTGTCTAAGGGCCAGAAAAAGCACATAAGAATGTACAGAACATAAAGTCTGCAAGGATGAAATTGAGCAGGAATGATGGAGAAGCTGTGGCGAAAGTTCTAAGTGTAAATTTGACAGGTCAAACTCTCCAAGAGCTGTTATTGTAGAGAATCACTTCACTGACTTTCCTCCTAACTTAAAGCACTAATGCAGACTGTCTCTCTCTCCTTTTCTTTTCCTCTAAAAGCCACTCCAGAGAAGATTCAGCAGGGCCAGAACTCCATTACCTCATAAGGGCAGAGCAAGAAAAAACCTTGGAACTCTCCTGATTAGAGGAGGTTAATGTACTCTGACAGAACTTTCCTTTGAGTGTTCCTGCTAACTCCTTCCTTTGTGCATCCATGGAGCAAAAGCTAGGGATGAAATCATGAGCATGTGGATGTCTTTGAGATTGCTCTATTAACCAGCTGGCTAGTGGAATCATGAACCTGTCAAGCTGAAGGCTCCTAGGCCAGTCGAAAGGGTGTCACTGGAATATGTTTGTTGCCAAACTTCTAACAAGGTTTCCTGGACTAGCAAGGAGCGAGGACAGAGCTTTATTGTGTAGAGTAGTGCATTATTGTGTTTATAAAGTGCACTGGGATGTTAGATCTGGTTTGAGGTTAGAATGAAAAGATCATGAAGTTCAAGCAGTTCTTGCAAGTACCATAACTCTGACCTCAAGTGAATACAAATGTAATGAAAGAGTGGACAGATGTGGTGAGGTATGTTTATTATATAGAGAAAGTTCTCAAAGCAAAAGGATGGATCTGGGAAATACTAACCAGGGTCACACTGTGATCTTTAGAAGCTGGGTGAGAGCATCTCCAAAATGGCAGGTCTTCTAGGGTGTTTATAGTATACATTGGTTAGTTTCTAAGGCTTCATATTCGTCACAATGGGTTTGAACTATTTCTTTTTTTCACGACGGGGACCTACACAATACCAGGCAGGTGGTTTTTATGTTATGATCAGTATATATTAAGGTGCAATGCAGTCCAACTATCTGTATTGACATATGAGCACATTAAATAGTATTAATTTTAATGAACCTTACCAATATTCCCCTGGGATCACTGGAGATACCCTGCCAGAGGTAGTGATATCAAAATCAGCTGTCTCTGACAGTTCATCGACCTCAGCTACATCACTCATGAATCAGGGGTGTCCAATCGGTGTGGGTACAGGTTTTCATTTCAACCAATCAAGGGCCTGGTCGAGGTAGAAAATCATTAGATCTTTTATTTAATAGGTCATTAGGGTCAACATTATTACAGCATTGCATAAACCAGATAGGGATGACAAACACAATGAATAAACGAGAAGAAATTCAGAATCCAAAGGATAGACCTAATGGGGAAAACAGAAAATCAAGGCAATCAAGTGTCATAAGCAAGAGGTACAAAATAAGGGTCAAATGGGTTCTGAAACGTTAACTTGAACTCAATAAGCCTTTAAACACTAGTCTAAATAAGAGGGACCTGGAGCTATTTCAAAGACTGTCAACTTTCTCAGTGCTCCAAGGAAAGCGATATCTTGAATGACATGGTGGGTGTGTGTTTGCTACGCTTAGTCTTCAAATACAGGGTCTGAAAAGAGGCCAAGCAACTTTGCCAAAAGGAAAACAGCCAGGCAGATTGACTCCAGTGTATAACCTTTATCCTAAAGTAAAGCCTCTTGAGTCAGCTTATAGCGTGCCAAAGTGTTATGTTAAAAGATGCTAGTTTGCACGGCTCAGCAGATTTGCATGCCTCTCATCTGTTGGCACCTCGACTGGAGCTTTGCTTCCATGCTCATTTGTTTGGCCTCATTGGGTCAGTAATGAAGTCTGGCCGAAGGGCAAGCATTATGAAAAGTGGCCTCTGTTTATTCCAATCTGACAGCCTGCTTCGGAAAGCGCATTTAGCAGAGACGTATGGGGAATTTTCCAAATGTGTGGGCACTAATTTTAATGCAGGCTGTCAGCTTAGTTACATGGACATTTTTCACATTTTCAGGCCTCCCCCTTTGCTGTGTTTGAAAGCTCAAATGTGAGTGGACATGACTATTATTCTCATGTTTGGTGCTTGGATTTTCTGTAGCTGCCTAATTATCCAATGACAATGAATATGGGTCAACAATATGAATATGGGAATATTGCTTACCGCTATAGAATCAGTTCTAACAAAAATAAATACTTATTATTGTTAATATTTTTAATAATAATTATTAGCAAAATAGTCTGATTCGCAATACAAACAAAAGTCCACAGTCAGAGGCACACAATTGTAAATAATGTCAACGCGGTGGCATAAAATTTCAAAATTTCTGTCATTTGCACCAGGGCTACATCTACACTAATCCGAATACACTTGAAAATGCAGTTTTTGTCCAAAAACGCTCTGCATCCACACTGCCGGTTTTTCAAAAGTTGCTCATCCAAACTGAAACATCTGAAACGTCCCTGTACTGCGTAATTTTCGCCTCATGTTTATTTGCTTCAAGACTCTTTGAAACTTTGCGGCAATGTCAAGAACATGCACAGTCACATGACTAAAAGCATTTTAAAAACGAATCCACATTGTACAACAGTGTTTTCAAGTTTAGAGAGTGTAAAAAGTTTTCGTTGACTCAGTGTGCACAAAATGTCAAAACGGAGAGAAAAAATATGTATTTTCAGATGAAAACCTGCTGATATAGAGCTTTGAACTCAACCCTGTCTGCACTGCAGGCCTCCTCAAAACTCTTGTCTATATTATGTATGTAGCAATTAGCTTCATTACGTTCTATAGCTAGGTACTGCAGGTAAAATCGTAAAGACATTGTGCACAATTGTGTGCCATTTTTGTGTTTTTTGTGTTAGCAGTTCAAGAAAAAGCCACATATGGCTGAAAATGTCAGGTTTCCCAATACTTTTATCCATATATTGTATCTACAATGAACAAAACCCTAGAGAGCTACAACAAACAACCCATTGCAAGATTGATACATAAAAGAAAGTAATGCCAGAGGGTGAGATCATGAGACCATCCTTCATTCATTTAATCAGTGATGGAAAAAAAAAAAAAAAAACACCAGGGACCTTTTCATACATGCTCAGAGAAAATACTGTCAAGGATTGTCACGCGTACATCCAACAAAGGCCAGAACGGCGTTCAATTACACCAATTGGAAATCCAAGTCTTGACTTTATACCCGCGTTTCAGTGTCGAGGGTCTCCAAAGGAAGTGGTTGTCAGGTAATTTGAGAAAATAAAGTGCCATTTAAAGAGTCCAATTTACAAGAAAAGGTAGAAAATTTTAGGCTAATCGTTTTTCTCCATGCACCTTTTCTTTTATGGATGGGATGCATAAAGAACGCAAGACTACAGAGTGGCATGGTGTATGATTGCTTCTTGGGTTCAAAAGCTAGGAAAAAAAATATGGGGAATAGAGTGCCATTTTCATGAAAGGTTAGCTGTCATGTAACCTCTTTCAAAGGCCTTTCTTGCACAGTTGAGAAATGGAGGCAAGCAGTCATGCCACAATTCCCTTGAAAGAAAAGAGCTAGCCAATTCAAAAGCTGGAGAAAAAGACTCAAACTGAAACATTAACAAGGCCAAGAATGAAGAAAAGCTCTGTCATCTCAACACCTGAAGTAGTTTCTCCTCTTGTACATATTGAGTACAATGTTTAGTTTCAACACAAAGTCTGGTGATGTTTTTTTCTCATTTTTGTCTTATAAACGTTGCATTAAGAAGATTCTTTGCATTAAGTAAATTTGTTCATTAGGCCTACCATGCAGGTAGAACGTTTTTGGAGACAAGGTGGCAAAATAGAGGCACAATTCAGTTAATAAATTTATAAGGGGAGGGTGTAGATTGGAGACAGGTGAAGGTGATTAGTATGAAGGCGAGGTGCTGCGAGTTTGCTGAGTGCCCAGAGGGGGCGTGGCCGGTGGTTCCCTGACAGATGTGCTTTAATCAATAATATTTGATGTAAATCTCTGCAGATTTAAAGTTTCAGAAAAAGATGAAAGGAGAGAGGAAGAGAGAGAGAGAGAGAGAGTCACAAAGAACATTACAGAAAATCAATCACACCATCTCTTTCCCCAGCTTTCTTGGAACGCTTCCCTTTGCTCTCCCAGTTGTTTTCTTATAAGCGTTTCTTTATTGATTCTTGTTCCCCCTTCGCCTTTTTCGTGAGCCGACCTCTGTGCTTATTTTTTTTTAACAGATTCTCCAGCGAATGTGTCTGGAAAAGAAAGCTTCGACATGTTCAAAGAAACAACCTATTTTTTATTTAGTATAAAAACAAGCTGCATGGACATCCCTGAAATTCACTGTTATACACTTTCAGAAAACATCAAGAGTTAATAAGATGATCCAATTATTTGAATTAAACATGTCCAGTGCAAATGTGGCAGAAAACTAGATTTATTTATTTTATTTTATTGTTTTTATTTTTTTGCAGGGTGGGGTAGGGGGCGGGGGATTTGTTTGTTGACAAAGCCATGTCTTTCAAGTCTTTACAGAAAAATCATGTTGCTCAGAAGTGCTTCACATGCCACTGTGACATGCCTTGTAATTACATAAAAAAAAACTAAACAAAAATCACCCGCAATATTGTGCTAGTTTACAGATGTGATCTGACGATGGCTTTCTAAATCCTGGGATTTGACCTTCAAAATGACCCTAACAAAAAAAAACAAAAAAACAAAAAAAAAACATGTCCTACTATTCACCTTGCACACTGAGAAAATTAATATATGTGTAGAACAAATTAGCCACTCAAGTGAGAATTTCATCTTTGGGTCTTTATTAAATTTTAGCAAGAAGCCAGGTAGAATACATTCAATTAATCAAACTCTCCTCCCTCTCCAGACTAGGGACAGCTCTAATTAAATAAAAGAGGTTGGAGAAGATCAGCTAATATTAAATCAGTAAAGATAAAAAAACAGAGCTGCACAGAAGCGAGGGAGTGGGAAATCTATTTTCAAAAGAAAAGCAATAGTCCATTTCCATTGCTGTTCAGATTTGAGAGCTTTCATGAGTCAACACTCTGCTTTTCACCCCTCCATCTGTAAACCTGGAAAAGGACCCTTGATAACCGCTTTTCTTTAGAACATCGAGAGAATATTTAATAGTGGCACATCTTAAAGTCAAAGGCTTTAAATTCTAATCACCAGCACAAAAAGTTCATTAGTGAAATAAACCTCAGTTTCTTGTAAAGTTTCAATACAAGATGGATGGATGGATAGATAGATAGATAGATATAGATCTATCTATCTATCTATCTATCTATCTATCTATCTATCTATCTATCTATCTATCTATCTATCTATCTATCTATCTACCTGTCTGTCTGTCTGTCTGTCTGTCTGTCTGTCTGTCTGTCTGTCTGTCTGTCTGTCCAATCTTTTCCACAAAGGGCCTGAGTGTAGGCTGATGTGGGCCTGCACCCCCACTGGCCCTTTGTGGAAAAGATTGGACACCACTGGATTAGACATTTAGCTTCACAGGGTGCTCAGAGTCATGGTGTAATGTTGGTTATATACAGTATACAGCTAGGGTTTATCTTGTTATGTAATATTTTAATTTATTTTTGATTATTTGTGCTCATAGTTGAGCCACCATCCTCAGTAAATGCTAATTAGCTAATTAACAGCTTGTTATTAGCATGACATGGCCACTACTTCAGATTTTAGGTCATAGTGATTTTAACTGAACATCTCAGGCAGCTCAACATTTTTTGCAGCTCAGCAGGAGGACGGTTTTGATCATGATCTTCTCGAATGCTCTTGAAGAAATAGCCATTTTTCTGTGCCCTCTCTGTAAAATTGTGGATGTTTACCTCTCAGATGAGAGCTGAAAATGATAGTGCTTAGGAATGTGCAGGATGTGAAGGGTAGCGTCTTTGATTGCTGAGGTTAGAGTGCTCGCCAGTGTTTCCTGAAGCAAAGTCAACCCTGACATTCCATTCATATGGCTAAGGCTAGAGTGTGATTATAGAAAACACTGCACAAAAAACAGCATAAGGAGTAGAGGATTATGGGTTAAGGGAAATGTTTAAAACATTGGATTTAGACAAATTAGTCGGTGCTGAGACTCAGATTCATAGTATTTTGCCACAAGTGAGCTTACTGGCACTCATCACCAATGAAAATTAAATGGTGCAATGTTCTGAATGTTGAAAATGCTGCAAGACTGTGTTTATATATACAGTATATATCAGTGGTGGGTGGTCAGGGCCAGCAAATCCTTCTCTGCTGGCCTAAACACTATCAGAAGCACTGACCTACATTTACAACCTAAATTCTAATATTTGTTTCATGAAATTGTATTAATTTATTCCCAACCGTTTATTCTCTTCATTTCGTAGCATTTCTTTTGGCTGCACTGCTTCCAGTACGTGTATGTGTATGTTAGATTTTTTTTGTCCAATCAGATTTTAGCCTCTATGTGCTGCCATGTCAATCTAATCTGCCCAGGGCCTTCACAGTCTGTCCTGCTGGCATTTTTACCATAGTCTCCTTGAGAAATAGCTCTGTTTCTTCAACCAATCAGATTTTCATTTCGCCTCAGAGGATAGCATCAGCATTTTTCCGTCCTCTGATTGGTTGGTCAGAGGGAAACTGTTACAGCCAAGTTCGACTGGTAAAACATGTGTGTAGCTGCACACATTAATACATCTCAGTTAGACTTTTTTATGCCTACAGAAGAAGAGAAATTTATTTGGTTTCAGACATACTTAAAAATCCATTTCCAAGAAAAGCTAGACGTCGTGAGGAGGTTGGCCAACCCCGAAGCTAGCTAGCATGTCTCAGCCCAGGAAAGGGTTTGGTTACCACTTCCAGACCAGTGAATACGAGTGGCACCACTGATGATATACGTATATATCATCAATTCATATTGAATTAAATTAAATTATGCTTTAAATAATGGACATTATCACAAAGCAGCATCACAGAAATCTATATCTATATAAGGTATCGACTAAATGTGTTCCACTGATCAAGCTAGAGACAACAGTGAAAAGAAAAAACACTCTTTGCAGATGTAAAAGAACCCAAGAAAATGCAGAAGCACCCTTGAGAGGAACCAGACTTAAGTGAAACCCATCCTCTTGTGGTTGATGCTGGATAGTGTGATTACAGTATGAGTCATTTACTGTATACCAGAAAATGTACATATAAACTTTCTTTCGGCTTCTCCCGTTAGGGGTCGCCACAGCGGATCCGCCGCATGTTGGATTTGGCACATGTTTTTACGCTGGATGCACTTCCTAACGCAACCCTCCGCATTTATCCGGGCTTGGGACTGGCACTGAAAGTGGCTGGGGTTGGTTCCCTGACCGCGGATTGAACCCGGGCCGCAGCGGGGAGAGCGCCGCATCCTAACCACTAGACCACCACCATAAAATGTACATATAATTGAGGAATTTTCAGTGCAATCAGTACATTTCTTACATAATATTTTTTGTTTCATGTCTGAAGGTAACTTTAGTGTAAACTGTCTTTCTAGCTTCCTAGCAGTTTATAGGCTACCATTTTGAGGGGTTACCATAAGGGGAGCATCCACAACAACCTCACAGCAATCTTCAGACTAGCCATCTGGGGCTATTATCAGCAGCAGTGAGTGATTCTAGTCTTAATGAGGCGCCTAGCAGAAAAAGAACATCACAATGGTTCATGCGGGTTCGAAGGCCAGGAAACTAATCGGGCAACAAGAGTAACACATGTAACAGAACGTGAGAAAGACAAAGAACACAAGTTTTTGGGTATGCTTTTATCTGATAATTGTTCAAGAAGATGCACATTGTGAACAGAGTTTAGGTCTAGCTCTTCTCCTGCAAGTCTAGCTATTCCAATAAAGAGGAGAGCATGAGGCACACTGGGACATGAAGCAGTCAGCCATGCCAGTGTCAACAAACCTGAGTCTACATGAGACAGAGGTAAGATTTAGCAAATCATGCAAGACCAAATGTTTACTCAGGTTCTGTGGGGTGAGAACATTCAGTGCTTTTTATAATGAAATGATATGCTAATGCAGTGCAGATAGGATCAAAGTTATATGGTCAAACCTTTTGGTTTTGTAGGAACTCTGTATAATGCATTCTAAACCTCCTTACTTGTAAACCTACTAGAATCTCGAAGGAGCAAGGCATTACAGAGGCTTACTGTAATGTGGATGTGGCAGATCAATAGTTACAGTGTAGGATTTCTGAACAGGAGGTTTCAGGTTCAAACCCCAGCTTCACCCAGCTGCCACTGCTGGGCCTTTGAGCAAGAACCTTAACCCTCATCTCTATAAATAATTGTAAAATGTTCAGAATGAATGTGTATCTAATAAAACCATCATGTATTGACATCATATTGCTTATCTTTGCTTTTTAGCTAAATACAAAATATTATAATATAATCTACATACTGTCATTTCAAATGGTATAGCTAAATAGATCTTTAGAAAGCCATTACATCTTAAAAAGCTTACTTCTAACTGCCTGTGGTGGGTAGATGTATTTTGTATTGTTATATTAGATTATATTAGATTAGATTTTATTAGAAAATTATTGTCATTGTGCTGAATACAAGAACAGGGCCCAATAAATGGAGTTAGCATCTAAATGTAATATATACTTATAGCATAGCATAGCATAGCAGTGAAAGTCAATACCATGCTTACAAATAATTGTACCTTGATTTATATACATGCAGAAAAAAAGCTGCACTGGGCCTAAAATAAAACCTTGTGGAACACCCAACTATACATGATGCATATAAGCATATACATCTGCAAATTCATACCAAATGAAATAAGACCTGAGTCAGAACAAGCTGTTCCTTCAACAACATTTGTCTGTCGAGACGAACTTTATAATCAAATGTTTTTCAAGTTGCACTAAGGTCAAGCAACACAAGCGAAAAGACACATCCCACAGCATATTGGAGGCCAAGAGTAGGTCATTTACCACTTTAACCAGCGTTGAATCAGTGATGACTCATTGATTTCATGTTATTTCCAAGCATGACCAACTGCTGTGCTACGACCTTTTCTATGATCATGGAGATAAAGGAAAGATTTGATAATAGTCTATATTTAGTCAAATGACAAATGTAGGTCTATAGTGCTTAGGGAGGAGTACATTTCCGAAGGTAAGGGATCTCCAGGGTGTCTACGAAGTGTCTGTACATAAAGAAAATAGCACATCTTTAGCAAAATGTTTTTCCCAAATTTTCACACTTGCTTTGCTAAAAAAATGGCAAAGGTGTACAAGATGATTTGTAAATAAAATCACATTTTGCAAAGAAAAAAAAAAGGGTTCATGTTTGGACACATTCAGGACGCCTTGTAGTACATATTGCTGATTTTGAAGAGGTAAATATTTTAATTAGTTTGGTCTGTTGAATGGGGGTAAATAATCCTAATTGCTAATTTAAAGTGCTTATAATATCATTGACAGACTTTTGGCTAATTCTCTAAATTTTTAAGATCATCTTTTTAAATGTATCATAAAAAAGCATAAAGTCATTTAAACTTAATACTGTTGATGTTCTTGGCTGCTGGGCTTGTTCTTGTTCTTCTGCTAATAAAAAATAAATACAGGAACATGTTTGATCTTCTACCATGTTGAAGAAACACACTGTTTTAGTAGCATTAAGCACCTGTAGGCTTTCTGTAGGTTAGAAAGCTGCTCTTCAATGCAATTTGGAATCTCTAATATAATTTTTCTTCTAAGTAAGGTTGCATTTTAAAAAGAGTGTAGGAGAATGTTTACCTAAATGAGGTTGGTCAAGTCAAAAGATGAGCCAATTAAAACTTACAAAATGTGTGCAAAATTTTTGTTATTTATTTTAGGTAGAATTTTGGAATTTGGCTCTGAGGTATCAAAATATCGAAAAGTCTGTAAATACTAATGCTCATAGATGCAAAACAGGTGCAATCATCACGTGACAGTGCAGTGGCTGATGGGAAATGTAGATTTTGTACATAATTCTGACAGATAACAAGAACCAATTTGTTTATTGGTACCACAATATTAAACTGTAATTATAAATTGATAAAACCTAGGAAAATAATTGTGAATATTAATAATGATATTGGTTCTTTACCCAACCTTTTCAGTGAGTACTTTCCCACTTACCACATGTGATCCAGTCCTCTGATACCAATGCAACTGGCCAAGAATCCTTTTATTAATTGTTTTATGTTATAAATTATAACGCATCCAAAATGTGCTGTGTGAAAGCTTCTCCTTATTTTCAGCTGACTGGAGTAACTACATGAAATAAATTATGGAGGCTTTTCATTCCTCATGGGTGACATTCACACACACACACACACTCACACACACACACACACACACGTCATGAACTCCCTCACGCACATTAAATGCCTCCACCCACACGACATCTGCTTACTTAAAGCACTTCAGTCTGAAATAGATAATGAAATCTAAAATGCGACGTTTTGGTGGGAAGCTTTGATGGGAAACATTTACAGAACATCCACACTGATAAAAAGAGCTAAAACACAACAGGATGTGCTGCAGGAAATGATTCCACATGGATACGTTCATTTTTTGGGGAATTTTCATATGTCCTGATGTGTTTTATTAGCGATTTGCTAATGATTACAGCCTATCACGTATTAACGTACGCCACGCTGTGGATTTTAACAGTGCATTAAATAAAAACATTTGAATTCTAAATAGCTTCAATCATCAACTGATGCTATATGAGATCTTCATTGTGGTGCAAATCCACAGGTAAATGTAGTTAGTGAGCAGAAGGTATTGGCACTAATGGAGTTAATGTGTGTGTGTGTGTGTGTGTGTCTGTGTGTGTGTGTGTGTGTGTGTGTGTGTGTTCGACCGGTTACTTATGTATACAGATTAGAAGTGTGTTTCTGGCCCATCTTCTTGGCTGATATGTTTCAGGATCATGCTCTGACACAAATACACAGTGTTGTGGGTTCTTTAAGATGAAATACATTGCCATGTAATACTGATGTGATACTGGGTCCAGCAAAATGGTTGCAGTGTCAGCATTAGATCATTTTAAGCGAGGCGTCAGCATATATTTCTTTGACACCTATGTACCTCCAGGATCCTTATATGAAATCCAAGAGCTAGTTCTCTTAATGCAAACTGTTTTCTTGTACTGTTTAAACCTTAGATGCAACTAGATTCAAGTATATATGATTATTATACACATACTAGCATGAATGTAATGTCAAGATGTCATGACTGGTAGATTACTGTGAATAAAGCATAGGTCTGATATGTGCTTAGAGGAACAATGTGGAATGACTACTTTTTCTGTTGTAATACTTTGATCCTAATTGGCTGGAACTCAGAACTCATGAACTCAGAACTCATCATAGTACTGATGCAGCCCTGGTGGTCCTACTACTGACCTCAAATGTGACTGTGATTGTTTATAATATTCTTTTAACTAGATATGCTCTATATTCTGTGATCAAAAATCAGAAAAAGCACAACATTCTTTCTCAGTGTGAAGTGCTGACACTAGAGACTAGAGATGACACTAGAGACATCACTAGAGATTACACTATATTGCCAAATGTTTTTTGGACTACAAGATTATTATAAAATTCCCTCCACTCTTCTGGGAAGATGTTCCACTAGATTTTGCAGTGTACTTGTGAAGATTCTCTTATTCAGAGTTAGTAAAGACAAGTAATGATGCTGGTGAGGTGAGGAGCCCTGGGGTGCAGTCAGTGTTCACATTCATACTGTATAATAGGGTTGAGGGCCACTTAAGATTTCCAACCCAGCAGATCTTCATGGAGATTGCTTTGTGCAGGATTGGGTCTCCTGGAAAATTTCATGCTCCTGCATCCAAAGATGTCTTATACAATTGTGTACCTTCAGCTTTGTGATAACAGTTAGGAAAAGAAACACATATTTTTGGAAAAGTCAGGTGTCCTTTTGTTTATACGGTGTAAATAAATATCTCCCAGAAAACTTGTCGAGGATTAAACATTTTTACTCTTTCATTAATAATTTCTTATTATTTATTATATAACTGTGAACGAGCTGCAACTATAGAATGTGCATTGAGTGCATTATTTTGAACACTAATGTCATAGTTGCTGTGAGAGCAAATTATCTGGACAGTCGAATACGAGTCCGATGAAGTTCTGTGGTAAAATATGTCAAAATATATGCCGTTCATGAGTTTGAACATCAACTATAGCGTTGTGATCTATACAGTTCATAGCATCATATAAATTATGGTTAGCTTGTTAGCATAGCAACAGTTGTGCTGCAGTTGTGCTATAATATTTTGTGTCATTAAGAAAGTCAAATATTGCCAAAAGATAGTTAAAAAGTGATCTGCTTGTAGTGCAACAACCTTTATATCCAAACATCTGAGTACAAACCACTTTTTCAACACACAATCAATTTAGCATTTTAGCATTTGTACACATACGATATTCAATTCTGATTTCCGAATGCTATAAATCCCGTCACTACTCTTTTTCCACCTGGAGCCGTGCCGTACGGTTAATTAGAGCTCATACGAGTTTAGCACAGGTGCTGATATTAATGTCTACAAATATTCATCACCAACTCGCACACCACCTCCTGATCTCATTTATTAGATCGTTTTTTTATAGAAGAAACTCGGGGCAATTAGTGAAATCGGGAGAGTGTATTGTACAGAGCGCACTGCATGGATGTCACCAAAACGCTGCTGCTCTCGGACTCTGTTACTTTAACAAACCTTCTCATTATCCCTCTGCCAAAGTTTCATCCAATTTAATTAAGTTTTGATTTGTTGAAAGCTTTTAACATTATACATTTTCTCAAAGGAGATTTACAGAGAAAAAGCGGTTATAAAAGAAAAGTTTGTACCTTATTATTGTAAGTTTATCCCAACAAAGTATTTTTACATTATGGTAAAATTGCCTTCCACTGTGAACTTCCACTTCAAAAACATCATAAAGCACAGTGAAACACATGCAAAGCCTTGCCCATTACAACATACTGAACTCTGAGCCTTAGTTTCTGCAATTGAGTTTTCTGTGTACTTGGATTAGTCCAATTGGTCTAGTTTATTTTTGGATCTCTGCATTTGCCCATAATTGTGACCTTAAGCTTAGATAGTGTTTTGATTTTGTAATAAACCTCCCACACTCAGATTCTCACGCATCTCCTAAGCCCTGTTCGTTATACGCAGTTTATAAACTTGGCACGACTTTTATTTTCTTTACTTCGCATAACTGTTGTGTTAAACTAACGACCACTTGAGGTTGTGAATAACATCATGGCTGTGATTTGGTCATGTACACAAGTCAGAATTGTGTACACACTTTCAACACACACCCACACACCCTACCCAGCGCCTTCAACCTTGAGGTCTCTGGCATGACTTTCTTTGATATCTGAACCTAACCTTATCGTAACTCCTGCGTCCGTGTCTTGTTAGTGTCTAATTGTATTTTTACGCTTTCTACTTCTTTGCAATTTTGAAAATTTGATCATAAAAATAAACGGATATGGATGCAATGAAACAAATACAGTTTACTTGCACTGCCACAATCAGTTCTATGTTTTCCATGGAAACAATTTTTTTTGCACGATTTTACTTCTGCAGTGTTTTATTTTACGGATTCGAAATGAATTTACCTTAAATCTAATTTCTGAACAGTCTGAAATGTTCAGTTGATTATTTGGATATTAAATCAGTGTTTGTCAGTTTCTGTCAGTGCTGTGGCATGTGTGTGACTAAAGTGATATGACGTAAAGATGCTTTTATTTTTTTCTTTCATCCATATGGCACCTGTATTCAACAGAATGTGGCCCAAATGGCACTATTTGTCAGGTGCAGAGAAATGAACACACACACACACAAATATATATAAAAAATAAACCAAAGCAAATTTAAATAACATTCTCTAAAGGGCTTTATTTTCCGCATAAACTAGTCATCTCAGATTGTTTTGGAAACCAAAAATTGTTAGCAAGGCATAGATGAATTTTCAGAGTAAGATGAAAGAATGTTACAGTACTATAATGCTGAATGTTCTGAAATCCTTAGTTCCTTGTATCAAAAAGAGTCAAAGCATTAGTTTTGCCATTATCCAGACACCTGTCCTACAGCCTATGGAACATCTGATGCTTATTCTACACGATTTTGATCACAAACATTAGAATTTTCAAAATTCCGCTATAAAGAGTTTTATGCATGTTTTTAACAATATAATCCAATCAGTGGGAATATAGTCAGTTTCTGAACGCACTATTTTTTTAACAGCGTTTTGCAGACCCCCGTTTCCAGAGCGACTTTTATTTATCTCATGATTATGCAACTGAGCAGTTTAGGGTTAAGTCCCTTGCTTAGGGCCCCTGGAGAGGCAACTTGGTGTGGCTGGGATTTAAATTCACTACCTTCAAGCTTAAAGTCCAATGCCTTAACCTGTAAGCTACAATCTCCCTTTAAGTTAAGGAGTTGAAAACAGAAATAATGGGCACGTGTAAGGATCTGAGCGACTTAATCAGAAAGCCAAATTGAAGACTGGGTCAAAGCATCTCCAAAATACGTTGTTTCCAGTATGCATTGGTGGTACCTACCAAAAGTGGGCAAAAAATTGACAAATTGTGAACCAGAGTCCAAAGTTTATTGATGCCAGATCTGGACAAACTATTGTGATCCATGGAGGCCTAGTTTGAATAAATTACAGAACTTGCTGCTAAAATCTGGATAAACGATACCACAGCACCCCTTTTAATGTTTTAGGCAACTGCACAGCAGTTTCTTTGCCTTGGCTCAATGTAAAGTGGTAGCTCATTGGTTAAGGAGTTGTTGCCATGGCTTGTACTCCTTATTTGCTCGATTATATTTGTGAATGAGATAACTGTAAGTCACCCTGGAAGTAAAATTCGTAAATGTAAATGACTCAATATGAGAAAGCTAGAGTCATTGTTATTGAAACAAACAATTATCTGGGCAAATGGTTACATGTGTTGCTTAAAGCACTTAGGTACAAGTAAACTGGTGATATATGATGGACTTTAAATGCTTAATGCCCACTGATGAGATAGAGATTTATCCTTGCTGACCTTTTTTTTGCAGCTCTGGCAGATTGTGTGTGTGTGTGTGTGTGTGTGTGTGTGTGCATAAAGCATGTCAATTTAGATAATTCTTTTTTTACACAATGACCATCTGAATGATTAATTCCAATATTGACAAAGTGCGATTAAAGGATTTTTTAACCCCTCACCTCACAGTTCTGTCTCCATTTGCATTCAGTGAGGAGAAGTAGAGCAAAGCCCCTGATTCTACAGTCACAGCTGACTGAGGCTTTTATCCTAAGGTTTAGCTCAGAATAAGTGTGTGTGTGTGTGTGTGTGTGTGTGTGTGTGTGTGTGTGTGTGTGTGTGTGTGTGTGTGTGTGTGTGTGTGTTTGCGAGACAGACAAAACGGAAGGGCTGAAAGATATTTTGGAATCATTGTCTGAATATTTTGTCTGGAATGTCCATTTCAGACATAATAAATGCTTAAAAATTCATTCACAGGGAAAATACCTTTTATTCATCAAAGACAAAATGAATGACAATCCTGACTTGCACTACTGATTCTCTATTGAATTTAATAGACTATTGACTTCTGCTTTGAATTTTCTGCACTGATGACCACGTTTTTATCGCTGTGCCTGATCCCACATGGATTCCCAAAAGATTTATTCTTCCCAAGAGGAGTTTATACCTACCTCTCATCACAGTGATTGACGACTACAGTCTACGAGTACGGAGCATATATAAAAAAAAAAAAAAAAACAGGTCTTGTGGTGTGTTCCTGGTATGCACTAGGTTAATACTTACCAATTGTGGTTCAGGGATGGACAACCAGTAAACTGGACCAGGGGACCATGGATGGACCATGAATTTCCAACATTTATTGTTGGCAGATTTTAATCTAATTACGCCTCTTTGTGGCAAAAGATTCTGCCCCACAAAAGCCCAAAATTTAGGATTTCAGGCTATGTTGCTAACGTCTTGGTGAAAGATACCACACAATATATTCATAGGTTTTGTGGAGTCCATGTCTTGGGTCAGATCTTTTTGGTTGCACAAGACAGAACTAGACACCACTTTCCCTACCAAGCTGTTTAATCTCATTGAGTGTCTATGGTATGTACTGGACAAACAATTCCAATCCATGGAGGCTTGACCTTAAAACTTACAGGACTAAAAGGATATAATGCTTAGGTCTCATCCCTTGACTCGTATTCACAATCTGATCAAACTGGATATCCTTTTAACACACCTAGCATTGCTGGTCTTTCCTCTACTTCATCCAATACTCTAGGGATTCATAATCCTATTATCTAGTGTCACTCAAAAGAGGATGGCTTCCCTTATAAATCTGGTTTCCCTCCTAGTCTCTTCCCCGGGATAAGGATTTCCTTGCTACTGTCGCCTCTGGCTTCCTCATTAGGACTCAAAATCTACATCTGTCTTACTTTGTGACAGTAAATTTATTCGTTCGCAGGTATAGAACGAAACGATCACAACCTTTCAGCTCAAAATTGCTTCCACAGCCATCGAGACCGAAATATAACAGTTTTACACATGACCTTAGAAAGTACACCGCTGATTTATTTCTTCCTCGCTCCCATTAACGTTCATCATCTCATTATTTTTGCAAAGCAAGGCCATTTTCTGAAGCAATTAGTCAAATAGAGTTATTTTTGGGCCTCCGTTTTCACCCGTCTTCCTCTCGCCGTGTGTTTAAACATGTCTGTGCTGGGGAACAGCCGACCGACATGCTCCGCTGGCTGCTCAGATTATCGCCATCCATCACTTCTTTAGGTGCTCATTTAGGCTGTGGAGCCGCATTAGTCTGCAAATTATAATTTGTCCTCAAACCGCATAAGGTAAATGCCATCGATGCCCTTTCTCTATTTTACTCCTCTCTTTTTCTATGTACTCTGGATTTAATTGCACAGAAAATCGAAAGTAGACCTTTGTTTAGATCTTTTGAACCATTGCCAGGTTGTTAGCATGGATGGACTTTACCTATAGCCCAAATAGTGCAGTATGGCATCCAACATTATTGTCTATTAGGGAAAAAAACTAACTTTGCAGTATTGTAGTGAAATGGAGTTAATTGGGATTATGATTGGGATAGGAAGGTATTAGCATGGTAACTGTAACACTGTAACATTACAGTTTAAATGTCATATTATTAACATTTTGCCATCCAGCTCTAAAAGAGGTGATAGGTCAGTTGCAATATCAGTCAGATGGCCGATCTTAAAGCAGGAGGTTCCTGGCCGTGTTTTAGTAATATATATATATATATATATATATATATATATATATATATATATATATATATATACACAATTTGCTATTTGCACCTATGGTTAGATACCTACTGTGTTTCATTTGCTCTGTTCTTGTACTTTGCACAATGACAATAAAGTTGAAACTAATTTAATCTAATCTTATCTAATCTAATTTGTACACTGAGGATAACATAAGAGACGGAATCCTGGAATAGTAAATAGGGCTGCACTTTAAATACCAGATTACTTCATACTTCCATACCTCCAAATTCTGTAAAGCTGCTTTAAGACAATGTCTGTTGTGAAAAGCGCTATAGAAATAAACTTGACTTGACTTGATACTTCACCAGATGTAAGCTTGAACAAATTTAAATTAATTGTATGAATTTACAAGGTAGAATTTTAATTATGCATTGGTGGTCTCAGAAAACAAATAACTAAATATACCTGTATCAGCTATTATAAGGGACAAGTTTCGCAAAATGGTTATTGCATATCGAGTGAATTTTGTTTAGGAAATTTGAGGAAAATTTTTAATTTGTTTTGCAGGTTGCTAATGCAAAGACAGTAGTGTATACACCATATAGTATTTAATTGTTAGACATCTTTTAAATACTCCACATTTTCTATTACTATTCATATCTGTGTTTGAAGAATGTGTGTACAACATATCATCTGTTCACTCTGAAAAGTTACACTTTTACTACAGTATATGTTCATAAAGGGTTCCCTATGAACAGTTTGTTTTCTTTCTCCAGCCCACCGAGTTCATCATCCTTGACACTATTGACCTTAGCGTGGTCACATCAGTGACTGTAGCTTATATTTAAAAAGAAATTCTGTTCTATTTTTTTCTACATTGTTTCAGCCATATTTTGAGGAATTGCATCATCAGCCAAGGCTTTATGCCAAAGACAGGGGTTCAAATATAAGGGCTGTGAGAGAGACACTGCTGCCCTAGGTTCTTACCAGCACAACTTGAGACCTGGATTGGATTCTGATCCATTTGTAAATGGATTAAAGCACCCGCCAAATTAATAAATGTAAATTTAGCCTGCCAATAGCAGAGTTAAATCTGACGGAGCAGCATGAGGCTTTTAAACCTTAGATATTTGGCCAACTGATGGTCTAGAAGCTCTTGGCAACAAAATTGCCATCAGAACCCATCCATCTAACTCTTGTTTTCATCCATGAGTAAGTGTCAAGCAAAGCAGTCCAAATATATATATATATATATATATATATATATATATATATATATATATATATATATATATATAGTATTAGTGGCAATCCAAGCATTTTACATTTCACACCTAGGCCACAGTGGTACTACTTAGTCTACCTTTTAATACCATCATTATGACACCTCGGCTATAGAAACCATGAATATTACACAGAAACATAGCAATAATTAATGCATATAAATATACATCACTCTCTGCCTTATTCTTGTACATAAAGAGATAGCGAGAGAAGAAGAAACGCAAAGATTTTGGCACCAAAAGATAAAACAACATTGTCTGTATGTTATAATAATTGTCTGTATTATTATTATTTTTTTATTTGTATTATAGATTGCAAGAAAAATGTAATCTGGGTGTCTGGTATGTCCTTTCTTCCAAGATCCATCACAAAAACACCATATGTTACTTCCCTACCCTAGACTTTAAAAGGGGAACACAACAGAGAGAATAGACTGGAATAATTAAATACATATTCATACATATTCATGTAAATTGATTTTTTTTTATCCATTGCAGTACAAATAACGTAAAATTGACACCACCAAAAATCATCACGAAGCTGAGCGAAGGAAAGACAGGATGGAAAGAAACATTTATTCCTTACCAAAGAGTTGTTCAGAATTAATACAACTTTCTGAATCATCCCATCATGAGTAAGAAGGCAAGGTCAACAGCATAAACACACATAAAACCTTGTTTCTTGATTGAATTCCATCAAGCCGGCCATGTTTCTGAGCAGACAAAGCAGACAGGTATGTGATGAAGACAGGGCCTCATGGGGTGCAGAGAGGAAGATGAATGAGCTTTGACTTTGCTTGGCTCAGCAATTTCCTTGATATTAAATAGAAAAAAATAGAGAGCAGGAAGTGAGGTAGGAAAACATCTACTGCCAGTGGCAGTGGTGTCATATGAGGAAATGGAGAGTAAGGATTAGAAAACAAAAAAACAAACAAAAAAAAAAACAGTCAGGTATAGAGAGTAATGGCGTGGGGTTGTGAGGGGTTGTGGGAGTTGTGAGGGGTTCGGTTCAGCATTACAGTGCCAAAAGCTTTAAATCCCTTTCAACATTTGTAGCCTCAGAATGCCAAAGAACATGCTGCAAGTCTCCAAGCTGACTAAAGTGCACTTGTCTTGCCATTTTAAAGCTTTTTCAGAAACGAAAGCCTGTTGCTTATCATAAGTACTCGAGGCACAATTTTTAATTTCCAGAGTGTTCAGAATGAACATTTTTATAAGATGCTACTCCAGAGCCAACATTAAGTGAAGCCACTGGTAGAAGTCACTAATAGAAGTCCAGTGCTGACTCTTGGTGTTATTGTAGGATTTAAATTCCCTTCTGGTCAAATTCATTTATTAATGTAATACATGTTGACAGAAAAGTCGTATTATTCAATAAATGTACTCAATTAATTACATTAATGCATTTTGCACTTCATTTCTGGATAATTCCTGATTACATGTTTAAAGCTCATCCAAAATGGCCGACAGGTGAAATAAAATATAATCAATCATCACTGTGTAAAAAGTGTTGCACATCACTATTCCTCCCCACTCAAAAAGGCTGATTCAGGCTTGTTTTCAGGATGGATCTAAACCCACAGTTAAACATAATAAGAAAAAGGATATAAAGAAGACCTTTTATTAAACTGAAAGTCAGGTTCTGCTGCTGGAAGCAAATTCTCATGTCTTGAATTGAAATTTTCAGCTGAAACTCTGACTCATTCACAAAGTGCATTTCAAAAATTGGTCCAGTTGAATAAACTGAAGTCTGACACATTCTTTGCTGAACAGATGAAACAACAATACATCGTGTTGTCAAAGACTGTTAGACTGACTATTTCTCTGCAAAAAAAGAATAATCTGGCCAACCAATCAAAATAGTACAGAATAGCAAAGAATATGTATTATAATTATAATAATATATAACTAATATCTTTTCAGACTTGATAAAAGAAATTCAGCAGAACTTGTGTTGCTGATTGCCAAAAACGAAATGTTGCATCTTTCTGTTGCTGTGTACCTGTACTATGCAAAAACAATAAATCAATCTATCTATCTATCTATCTATCTATCTATCATCTATCTATCTATCTATCTATCTATCTATCTATCTATCTATCTATCTATCTGTCTGTCTGTCTGTCTGTCTGTCTGTCTGTCTGTCTGTCTGTCTGTCTGTCTGTCTGTTTGTAAGTTTACATGGACCCCTGCTTGAACCCAAGCTTCATTTATTGATTGCACCTCATGAGATTGTACCTCGACAGAAAGGGCAGCGTTCTGGCTCGGCATCCACATAATATTTTATGAAATTACAATTAAAGTGATGAGGCAGGCTTCACTTCATTGCCATGTTTGTTTTTGAATTGTAGCGAATAAATGAATCTGTCACACACTTGGCAAAACCGGCACACTAATTAAAACTGATTGGTAATTACCATGAAAGCTGAACGGTTCGAGGATGTGGTTCTTGGGTGTATTAGACTGCCCAATTTCTCATATGATGATTAAGCAATGCAAAAAAGCACTTTTATTTGCATTTCTGAACCAATAGCTGATAAAGTGGGTCCTATATCGATGTATAGACTTTGTTCCTGCTAATATTCAGACTGTTTAAAAGTATGTGTTCCCAACTTTAGCAATTGATTTAGTTCCTCTATCAGAGGGCAAAAGTAAGTTTTGTCTTAAAGTCTTAAAATCAGAGCCAGTGTTTATACACACACAAACACCTGTCCTTACATCAACAATTTATTCCAAGACTTACAACTTAAGTTAAATTGACACTTAAAAAATGACCAGGACACCCCATAAAGCCTGATAAGCAATCCAGTTACTTTGCTAATACAATAGTTCTACATTGTTACTGTATGTTAAAACATTAATACATATTAGTTGACGCTAATGCAATGCAAAACAACAAACCACCGACATGGCGTGCAATCTTTCACTAAGAGCATCATGGATCGACATCCTTGAGTTTTGACAGATTGTCAGTGCGTGAGGAGCTTTATGTGGTTGTGTGTGTTTTTGCTGTTTGTTTGTTTTTGTATTAAAGTCAAAGTCAAAGTCGTTGCTCTCTTCACCTTCCGGTAGCTAATATGCAAATGCTTCTGACACGCATCCGGCGTTGACAGACTGACGTCTGGACTTGACGTGTCCGGTTGGTCAAGGTGAATAAAACGGTATCATTCACTGCCATAGAGTTGGGGAAAATAATAAAAATCTACTAAAAGAAACGAAAGGAGCAACTGCATGAAAGTGAACTCAACTGATTTATTCACCTTGATCTAAATTCACACTGGACATTGACATGTCATGTCTTCAGTCTACATTGGGTGCAGGTCAGATGGATTTGCATATTGGCTGTGGGTAACGAAACACTTCGTTTCCATACAATATATTATTATATCTTTTTATAAAAATGCGTATTGACATTAAGTAATATTTTTAATAGCAGCATTAGCCCTTTAGCAGTTTTGCTCACTCACTTATTCCACTTATAACCACTTTATTCTGTTCAGGATCATGGTGGATCTGAAGCCAGTCCCAAAAACAATAGCATAAACACCTCTGGACTGGATGTCCATCAAAACGCATACATATTCACTCACTCTTTTATACAGCAAATATTCTCACCTAATCTACACACTAGCATGTTTAATATTAAAGGAAACAGCAAGTGGTAATTTTATTATGCATTTAATTATGCCAACTTTTTTTTAATTAAACTTCTTCGTGGATACATACAGTATGTTCATCTAAGCTCTTGTCCGTATGCAGAATTTTCTCAAAAATAGCATACAGGGTATAGAAGATGTGTTAAAATGCACACAGCAGCGAATACAGTAGGGCTGGTTTCCTGTTCACACAATAGCAAGGGCACAGACGTCTGGCTTGACATAAAAGACCAGACATGACTACAGAACCACTACATAAAACTAGATCTCAAACGAGAGAAAGAGAGAGAAAAAGAGAGAGAGAGAGGTGTAAGGTGAAGGAGAATGGATTGGACAATAGACCAGTCATTTATAGATCTTCAACAAGGTTGCCAGGTTCAGGTGTGAACAAAAACAGAATTTTAGGTATTTCTTCTAATTCACAAAAAGGACAAACATGGCAGCAGACAGGGCTTTGAAAATCCTACACCGGCATTGAATTCAAAAAGCAGCAGTTTGGGACAAATATATCTCTGGATGCTTTGCAATATCAAAAACAACATGGCTTGGACAAGGATAATAAAGCAAACCTTTAGGATCCAAATGTACAATACTAAAGAGCTATAATCTAGAAGACTTGCAGATGTTACTGCAGCCAAATGTTCATCTAGGTGCTGAATCGGGAAGTAAGAGTTAGTAAGCGTGACATCGGCAACCATACAATCTTCATCTAGCCGATTTTATATATATATATATATATATACTGTGCCAATGATAATTAAAGACAACATGAAAATGTTTTTCACAAACTCTCAGTTGAGACCAAGACCAAAGTCGACTCTGGATAAGTAGAACATGATAAATCTTCTGCTGTTGTAGCAAATCCACTTCGAGGTTGTAAATTTTGGGCATCCTGAGATACTTTCCCGCTCCTCACAATTGTAAAGAGCTCTTATTCACGTTACTAAAGTATTGCAGAACCTCCACTCATTGGATTCGTGCATGAGAATCCCAGACGATATAGTAATACTCAGTAATACTGAGCTACTGAAATACTTTTGGTCTAGCATCAAAACCCATCCAATAGTTACAAATACAGAGCGGACGCTTTGTGTCCACACTGATGTTTAACACAAACGTTAACTGAAGCTCTTTACTCATATCTGCATATTTTTATGTGTTGTCCTGCTACCGCATGATTGGCTGATTAGACAACTCTATTAAGACTAATCAGAATCATGATAATTTCATAGTGTCATTGATGGAATCAAGATGTAGGGATTGTGAAGTGTGACATCGGAAGACCACGACCTTACCTCAACTAACTTATTTTATATACACACTCTGCCAGTGATGAGAAGAAACAACATGAACATGCTTTTAATACACATGGAATTCATTAAAGACAACATTAACATGGAATCTTCATTAGGTATGGACATGGAATAAGTTGTTTCTATTGTTCTAATGTTTCTATTAAAATGGACAGCGAATGCAAACTTGTTTTTGGATTTATACCTGTGCATATCCTGATCGTAGAATAACCTCAGACTGACCCAAGACATGACACAAAACCCAGGAAGCATGATTCACCTGTGCTCTCTTCAGAGCAACTTGTCCTTCTGACCTTGTGGACTCTGCTCTAGACTATGGACATCTGCTCTATTTCTTTCTACTCGCAATGAAAGAACCCAGACATTTCATCTTGCTGTGCGTCTTGTTTTTTTTTTTCAAAATGGCCCCAACAATAAAAGTCGTGACCTTATGATCTCAGGGGGCTTAAAGCCGAAAGCACATCACAGGCTCGGCGCTCAGAGGCACACCATCCACATGAATGTGTGAGGAATATGAATATGAACTGACCTGTTCTTTCTGTTCGAACACAAGATGTATTATGTATTAATGAGGGTAAAAAAAAAAAGAATCTAGAAATGCCTTAAAGTATTTAACAATGTTATTCAGTTTGACCAAAAAAACGCCCCAAAAAAACATTTTAATTACACTTTAATAATTTTTTTTTTTGATAAATGATTTGAAGTATGCAATGTAATGAATGTATAGGATATATCTACTACAAGATGCTGTAAATAAGGAAATTAAATAATAAAGTAAATAAAAACTGTATTGTCAAAATAATTGTTTTTATTTATTTATTTATTTATTGCTTTATTAAACAAAACAAAAAACCCACAAGCCACAAATCCACACCCAAATTAAAATGTAGAGCATGTATAATAATAATAATAATAATAATAATAATAAGAAGAAGAAGAAGAAGAAGAAGAAGTGGTGGAAAATGGTGGAAAACAACAATAGGATGATGCTGGGAAAATCCTGGGAAATCTGAGAAAGATAAGATGGAAGGATGCTTCTGGATAAATGATTCCTCAAAAATTCTTTGCATGGTTCTTAGCTTCCTAAAAGAGATGTTCCAGCTGGCCAAATAACCCAAGGGTTTTCAATCTATGCCTTTTCTTTCCATAAGAATGTAATACAAGGGAAAGTACTGGAGTCATGGGAGAAGGAAAAATACATGAAGATAGATGATAAATTGAATGCTACAGAGGAGAGGAATAAGAAGAAAGGGCAAGAAAACAATAATCCATAGGAGGAGGAAACAGGAGGATATGGAGGAGAATGAAACGAAGAAGGAGGAAATGATGCCTGGCAATAGTGATCTGTAAAAGATTAAAGGAAAACACATAAAAAGGAAGGAAAGGAGAACAGGGAACAAAAGGAGTAAAAGAGGTAGGAGGAGAAATAATAGTCGGGAAGTAAATGCAGTGAAAGGGAACAGACTACATGGCGAGCTACCTGCTTCTTCTCGGTAATGAAGATGATTAATCTGAGGGGAGTGGCTCTTGACTCTGACATTTCCACCACCAGCTAATCTGCATTCATTAGAAGAGAACGCAGTGCCCTAATTACATCCCGGCCTCCTGTCTAACAGTGAACCAGGGGAAAGGGAATAAAAAGTCTCTGTAAGGGGGAAGATGTTGATGACTCAGGCTTGCTGAAGAACATTATGTACTTTGAGTTCAATGCAGAACTTAGGAAACATTACACAACTAAAAAAGAGGTTAATAAAGAGCTAGAAGAAGTGAAACATGAACCATATGATCAGACCACTGAAGATGGTAGGTGTGGAGATCACATGTGTTAATTTCTGGGTTTTCATTTAGCTGTCCTCACTTACACTCTGATCACAATGAAGAATGTCCCCTTAACCACTTCTCTCTCTCTATCTCTCTATCTCTATCTCTCTCTCTCTTCACACGTTTCTGGACTGAATCCTGTCCCTTTCTTCGTTCTGGACCTGCTTGATCCATCCTGAGGTTGGTGCTGGATCTATGATGATCTCAGATGTTGAGTTATTTTATGAGTTGCTCAGTAGCTCCTGGTTCCATAATCTTATATGACTGTATAAGACTGTAGAAAGATCATCACTCATAATCTTACACTCCAGTGCTCATGTTAGTTCTCACTCTCCACTGTTCTGTATTGTTCAAAGATTCATGATCACACTCTTGATGTCACCTAAATGAGGATGGGTTCCCCTTTTGAGTCTGGTTCCTCTCAAGGTTTCTTCCTCATAACATCTAAGGGAGTTTTTCCTTGCCACAGTCGCCACGGCTGCTCATTAGGGATAAATATACATCGTTCACCTTAACTGTTAAATTCTTTAAAGCTGCTTTGAGACAATGTCTGTTGTGAAAAGTTCTATAGAAATAAACTTGACTTGACTTGACTTGACATGTCTAGGGTTTAACTAAAAAACCATGATGGATTTGAACTGAAAATAATACAGTTCTTCTACATTTAGGGATCAATGTATCAAAATAAATGTATACATTGTTTTTATTTATTATTATTTTTTTTACCTAAATCTGTTACCTAAAAAAAAAAAAAAAAGAAAAAAAAAAAGATAAAAAAAGATGTATATATATGTGTGTGTGTGTGTGTGTGTGTGTCCATCATTGCAAACATGACATTCAGACCATATGCAGTAAAACAGACAAAATACTTTCCGTTTAAACCTTTCACACTATTGACAGAAGAAAATGTCGGGATGCACGATGCTGATGTTTGCTGTCACGGTGAATGGTTTTCAAAAAGCATGAAAATCCTTGAAGTGTACTTGGACGCTGTGAATACACAGTGCACAACATTCACACACTGAAAGCTTCAGCATGACATCATCAAGCCTTTTATAAACTATTCACTGTGAAGAATGTTCTCCTTTTTACCTCCATATTTCATGTGCATACTTTTCTCTGCTTTCCATGCTCGCTTCCATTCCAACTTCATTTTTGTTTAATTCATTTTCTGCATCAATTGAAAGGCAGACATCTTAACTTACAAAGAGCTGATAGATGAAAAAAGGAAACATGTTTTTTTTATTCTCAATTTCCTCATCCACCATCTGAAATATGTACACTAACTGAGTTGACTGCAAAGAGCTGAGGCAAAGAGCAATCCACAATTGAGTTAAATTGCAGAAATGACAGCAGGAGAAATAACCTATAGCATGTCACACAAACAAATAAAAGAAATAATAAAAACAGTAATAAATAAGTATATATATATATATATATATATATATATATACACGTGTGTGTGTGTTCATAGATCTGGCTTTGTGCACAGGAGCACTGTCATGCTGGAACAGGTTTGAGTCTCATAGTTTAAGTGAAGAGAAAGTTTAATGCTACTCCATCCAAAGTCATCTTATACAATCGTGTGCCTCCAACGTTCTGGAAACAGCTTGAGAAAGAAATACATATGACTGGAAAAGTCACTTGTCCCAATCCTTCTGTCTATTTAATGAACATTTGTTTCATACTTTTGATTGGTTTATTTTGTTTTCTCAGTGCAAATAATTAAATAAACAAAAGCTACAAATAAAAAGTATTATATAGGTACTAGGTATAAGATTTACCAGGAACTTTCATTCCTGATCCTCAACTCTATTGTTTTACTTGAATTAGAATTATTTTTAACTTGCTTTTGATTCAATCCAATAAACCAATTGACCCATTTTGGCTTTCAGTTGAACTGGATTCTGCATCCTATACAACTTTATACATCCTTTACATTTTAAAGTGTGCCTCCAACTTTGTGGAAACAGTTTGGCAAAGAACTGCATATGCATGGAAAAGTCAGGTGTCCCACTACTTTGTTTATATAGTGCATTTTTAAGGAGTCCCAGTTCGCCCTGAGTCACATGACTGTCTGCCAGTTCAAAAGCCTTTGAGCTGAAATCATCTTTACTCTCAATTATCAAAACCCAGAGAATTGTATTATTGCATTACAGCTATTTCGAATTGATTTCACTCTACAGAGAAACACACATTCAAGGTGCTTCATACTCATAATTGCTCATGGATGACTAAGACCAATGGTGCACGTGTCCAGCCTCATGTCCCTGTGCTCGTCTTCATGCTGCGCTTCTGATTATCCTGCCCTACAGTCATTAAACCCCAGCAGGTGAAGTCCTGGCCTGTCGGGACCAATGTGCCTTGATAAATTCGCCCTATTATGTTGACAGATTAGTCTATAGCGAGAGCCCAAGTGGTGGCTGGTCACACGGGTCAGCACGTTCATCATTACGCATCTCGAATGTCACTCTCATATTGTGCTGGCTGAGATGAGACTTTCAGCCTCACCGATCACATCAGCATGAGTGCTGAGTGGGTGAAAGTCAGCGAATTCAGTATCTACTGATTTATTGTTTCGAGTAGGCCACAGTGATCGCTCCAGAAGGACTAAAAACTAGCCTGTGCCAAACTCAACTCAGGGTGTAGTATTATTATTATTATTATTATTATTATTATTATTATTATTATCATTATTAATAATATATTATTATTGTATTATTATTTTATTATTATCAAGGTTTGAATCTTGGCATGTCCACCACATGAGTTCAGACATCATAGCATAAGTTTGGGTGGTCACACCTCAGTTATACAAAATATAGACTATATAAGTTTTAGGACACCTGACCATAAGAATGATTTGTGCTTTTTAAACATACAGTTCAACATTTAGTCACCATTTCTCCACTCTTCTGTTAAAATGTTTTACTAGATTTTGGTGTTTGTTTGTAAAGATTTGTGCTCATTCAGACACAAGGGTGTTAGTAAAGTCAGAAACGAAAGATTTGACATTAGTTTAATTTTACTCGTTTTAAGCTGAAAAAGTTACTGGAATGGTGATTATTTATTGCATAGGTATTTAGCTGTCAGGGAACCACCTGCCACGCCTCCCTCCAAGGCTCTCACTCAGCCTCTCCCTGCTCTAATCGCCTGCACCTGTTCCTCATTACCTGGCCCCTTTATAAGTTCCAATTTCCACCTCACTCGCGTCAGATCTACTTAGTTCTGTTTAGTGATCTACCGGATTCCTGATCGGCAGCATTCACCGCTGGTTCCTGCTCCTAGTTCCGTTCTATGTACTTTGCCGGTTCTAAGGACTATACCTGCATTCTGGAGAATACCTGCATTCTGTATTATACTCGCTTTCTGGATTATGCACGCGTTACGGTTCTTACCTCGCCTCACGTCTTGTTTGTGTTGTGAATTCTTTTAAAGACATGATTAAGTTACTCCCGCTTCCTACGCATGGTCACTGCCGTGACATCAGCCCACCCTCTTGCTTATAGTAAACAACTAACTTTTTGGTAGAAAAGCATTATAGACATTACATAATACTCTAATTACAGCCCCAAGTCTTCCAGGATTTGTTTCTATGAACTTTATATTTCTTAATTTCTATATTACTAACCTTCTTCTTGCTGGGGTTACTTACGATCCGCAGATTGGATGTAGATATTTGCTGCAATTTTCACTGATTTAACCTCCTAAGACCTGAGCTTTGGTTTGGCTTGCATTTTAGATTTCTTCCAGTTATTTGGGGTTAGGAAGAACCAATAATTATAATAACCATATATTTTCTTTGAACATGAAGCTCTTCTTGGAAAAAAATGATGTCACTTATGTGGACACTCGGTCTGTATCTACAGAAAACAATCTAGACACCATTGTGCACAATGTCCACGTATGTGGAGACCCAGGTCGTAGGAGGTTAAACTTTTACTGAAGCGTGGGATTTTGTGAGGTTCATGTTTTTGAATAAAATTGGTTCATTTAAAATACTTTGCTTGACTTTTTCATAAAACTCATTTCTACACACTGGTCGTTACTACTTTGCTGTTAAAAAAACAGAGGCAACAAATTGTTTTATATTGTTTTTTTTATACACTTAATGAAGTTAATGATGCTAAAACTGAATAAAAATATACCTGCCTAATCCACTAATGCAGTGTTTCATATCCTGGCAAACTGTGAAAATTGATTGGAGATGGGATTAATGGATTCATTGGAATAGATAAAAAGAAAATGTGAATGAATTCTGATCCAAGTAAAACAATACAGTTGAGAAGAATAAATGTATTTAAAAACAACAATTTAAACCAGTAAAACACTATACAACCAATAGGAAGTACGTATACAATATCACTGTAGATTCCACAAATGAGGAGCAGCATAGCTAAAAGCTGGAGATCTAATAGATGCCAAACGCATACGAGGAAGAACTAAGGAGAACGAGGACAATGATCTAAGAGTTCGAGAAGGAGTACAGTTTTGTTCATTGAATTATCTGCAGCGAGAAAACAAACTAAACCAAGTAGCAAATGAAAGAAATGTATAAAATAAATGTGCACTGATTAGACAGAAGTATGGACAGAAGACACTTGAATTTTTTCAGCCATATGTGGTTCTTCCTCAAACTGTTCCCGCAAAGTTGGAGACAAGATGGTGTACATGGGTTGCAGTGGAAGATCTCCTGCTATAGAGTTCTGGCTTCTTCTCAACACTACAATCCTTTAATAATGTGGCTGAAGGAGGAGAAATCTCCATAAGCACATAGACACAAGAACATTCTGTTTATAGATATGACATTTTAATTTTTTATTGTGTTTTTTTAACCTTTGAGTCACAAACTAAATTTGCATACAGTGTGATGTATTCAGGGCTTAGTCTTTTATCTATTTTTTATTTTTTTTGAGAAACACATACATCCTCCTTTTGATTACAGGCAACAAACTAGATAATTTATGGCATTCATTTTCATCAAACTGTCACCTTGGGCAATAACAGTAGGTTTAATTTTTTCTCAAAATAAAACATTAAACATTGACATTTTAAATATTAGACTAATTCTTCTATGTAGGTTAACCTATAATTTTACAAATGATGAGTCGGGATTATCCCACGAGGACACTGTGATTATCAGAAATAGGACTGCTTTACCTTTACCTTTACCTTCTACTGTGTGGCTTTGACAGTGATGGAATAATCCATTATGTACCACTGTAAGAGCTCATACTGGTAAACAGTGTGTAATCCTGTATTATTAGCAACAGCAAAATCTCCAAGGTATGCACAAAAAAAAGCCATTTACATCCTGGCACACACCCAGGAAACACAAGCAATGAGGGAAATCTTGCATAATGTTTTTTCTTGGGTTCACGTCCTTCATCTTTATTAGCCCTGTGGGGTTCCTGCACACATTGTGCCCCTATGGAATTACTCCAATACCTTTAAATGTCAATGTTTTCTGTTTTTCTTTTGTAGCAAAACCCATTTGTATATAGTTGTCATTATTTGTCTGAGCTTTGATTCATGTGCTCGCCTCTGGACTTCATTAATGTCCCTCACGATGTCAGGTCTGTCAACAGAAACATCACTTTGACACTCAATTCCGAAATGAAGATCCAACGCCTCAGCCACGGAGCAGGTAAGATGGCCCCGGGGCTTTCGCTTATTTTTCTTTCTGTCAAAGCCATCCCAAAAGGTTTTCCCCAAAATATTTAGAGGACACTTTTTAAGTCATTGAAACCGTCTTTGCTGTCAAAAAATCTAGAGCATGAGGGAGTGATGCAGACGACAGCCTGAGAAACAGCTCGTGTTTGTTCTGTCCCTGTTGAGCGTTCGGTCATAGATGCACTATAACGTGAAGTCAAATCGGACAAATTACCGGCGGAACTCCAAAATGTAGTGTTCAGCTTTCTGAGAGCATGATGATTGATGATCATAGATTAAACGTTGACTTAAATCAGGGTCATGATGAATGGGGGCTAAACGTTCCTTCGTACACCGTATTACAAATAGAAACATCAGAATGAATAATAGAACTAAATTAATCTAAATGAGCTTCCTCAGAGTTTACCAGGTACTGGGTTAAGACCTACCTGGTTGTGGAAAAGTTGCTAGCAGGTCGCAAGAACGTTTTGCCTATAGATAGAACAATGGATTATTTATTGTGTGTTTTATTCGTATTTTGTGTTATAGATACTGGTTATATTTTAAACTTAAAAAAATATTGAGGAAGATTTAAGCTAGAAGAAGTGGTAGCTCAGTGCTTAAGGCTCTGGGTTATTGATTAAGAGTTCAGTGGTTCAATCCTCAGTATTGCCAAGCTGCCAGTGTTGGGCCCTTGAGCATGGCCCTTAACACTCTGTGCGCCATGGGTGCTATATCATCTCTGACCTCAGCTTCCTATCGCTGTTATATGTACATACATAATTTTACTATGCTTTAATGAACATGTGACAAGTAAAATGTCCCATCTTTAACCTTTAAACAAAATCACTAAGAAAAAATTATAAAAGGAGAGGAAAAGGCTGGGAGGAAAATCCATCCACCACTAGACGAATCCAGATATTCGGATTCATCTATCAGCTTAATTTTATTGCCAAAGTGGTTTTTCAACTCGTTGTAAACTTTTTTAATACTTGGATAGTGTCTGAATTTCCCAAAAATTTACTGAATTGTGTTGCGAATGATGGCTCAACTTACATATACAAATATGAGAGAGATTATTTATTATCTGTAGCAATGGTTAAATCCTGATAAACAGTAAATATACTGACAATTTACGAGTATACAGCAAGGGACAAACTTTTAAATCATCATCTGAAAGAAGAATGTATAACTGCATTGCCTAGTGAATTATTTCCAGACCCCAGCCAGTTACAACAATACTGTGGCATCAGAATTACAAATTTTTCCTCATTAATCTTTTTAAATGATAATATAAATTGAATTCTAACTCAAGGTTAAATTTATATAATAAAATGTATTGCATGCTCAAATATGTCTGCATTTAGCCCTTACTCTAACATAATTTAAAGTTTTAGACATTATGTATTAGGAAATGAATTGATGTGAAATTTACCAGTGTAAAGTTAAATAAATTCCAATAAAAGCACTTCCTGAAAAATGTTATTCCTCTGATATCGCAGGATGGTATAAAAATTGGAATTACCTTTAATTACTGATTGACACATGAGCATTGGGTTAACATCATTATTCTTAGATTATGTCACACCATCCACCTTTCTACTTTTCCTGCTGCAGAAAATGAACCCACACCTTCTGACCAATCAGAATCCAGAATTCACTCATGCTGTGATAAGTTTAAAACTCATCTTTGCTTTTGACTTCAGTATTAATATCACTGCCTCTATCTTCTGCATTCTGCAGATTTTTCCCAAATGGAAAGAAATTTAAAGAGAGAAATCTGCCTAAGGCAGAACTCACTCTGCACCTGTGCATAAATGGATGGAGAACATTAGATGTGTTGATGCTTGTCTTCAGGCTGGTAAGCTAGGCATCATGCAGGGTCTCTTGTGCTTTTATTTTGTCGCAAAACTCTACAGAGCAGTTGAAGTCTTTGTGTTTGGTGGAAAAAAGGTAAAAAAAAAAAACGCTTCTGGCATTGTTAGTAGGATGTCTAGCCGTCTAGACACCTTTGGTCTGGAATAGATAGCTTTGTTCACAGGGTGATGTTAGGAGGAACTTTTCTGCAGGTTGGATGGGTGTTTTTTCAGATGTAAACTTTTACTTTTATATTTAAAATGTCTGACTTAATATAGACCAAGTAATATAACAGCAACATCAAGCAACCACATCCAAAGATGTTCTATACAATTGTTCGTCTTTGTGGTAACAGTTTGAAAAAAGTAACACTAATCTCCTTGTAAAGTCAAGTGTTCCTATAATTTTTATATATATAATACAGGTTATACATGATGCTTCAAGATGAATCCTTAAGGTTTTCGTTAATAGATTTTTTTTTTCAACATAGCTAGAAACCTTACTCCTTCTAGCAGGAAGCCACAATTTTTTTTCTTTTCATTTTTTTTCCCTTATTGCTCCTGCCATCAGAATTTCTATGAGGTTTACCTGTTCTGCAGACTCATGCTGACTGTATTATCAAAAAAAAAAAAAAGAAAGAAAGATGGGGGAACAGATGGCCTCCCATCTATTCTTTCTTTATGGATAAAAAAATAAAAATAAATACATACATTTTAAAAAGGCATGTCGCAGCAGTCTCCTCCTTTGACTCTGTCCCTTTTCCTGTGGGTGGACATTAACTCCTGAAAAGCTCTGTTTGAAAGAGTAATGTACCATTTTTAACTTGCCACATTGCAAAATATTATATATATTTAAATGTGATGCTCTTTTATACATTCTCTAGATAAACCTATTCAGGTTACGTATGTAACCATGGTTCCCACGAGGGAATGAGTTGCTGTGTCAGAAATGCTTTGGAAATGCCTCTGTGTTGTCCAAGCTCTAACTCAGGTGTATAATCAGTCCAATGGAAAGTACGGCGTCACCGGCCAGGTGACATTATGACCAGGAACCTTAAAAGCGCATGGAGTGAAACCAGCAGCAGCTTCTGAGAAGAAAAGAAAGCACTTTAGGGATGTAGGCAGTGTGGCATAGAGACACAGCGTCTTGTTCCATCAGGGAACCATAATTACGTATGTAACCTAGAGATGTTCCCCTTTAGGAACTCGAGCTGGAAATCTATCTGCTGACCGTCTGCTAATTAGAAGGGAGCTCTCTCCTTGGAGGGCCATAGCAGACAAACAGCTGCTCCGAATTCCTCCACAGTTCTGTTCTGTGGACATACACAGTCGGTTAAGCTTCTCCTAGTCTGGGTCCTGAAAGGGGGAGGAGAGAGTGCCTGGAGCCTAATAGGTTGTGGGACGACCGTGGGGTACTTTAGAAACATACCCTGATCTAGGGTGGAGAAAGGCACTGGCCAGGCCTAAAGTAAACTGCAGGAAAGAAGGGGTCACACAAAGGGCCTGAAGATCCTCTACTCTCTTGAGAGAGGAGATCTCCAAGAAGAACACAGTCTTAACTGTGAGGACCCTCACAGGTACCCTGGTCAGAGGCTCAAAGGGAGGCTCTGATAGGGCCTCCAAAACAATGGCCATGTCCCATGCAGGCACTCTAGGTTGCTTCAGCCTCCGGGTGCCACAGAGAAAGCGTGTCACCAACGGGTTCTTACCTAGCGACTGCCCCGTGAGGGGGGCATTACAGGCCACAGTGGCAGACATGTAAACCTTGAGGGTGGACAGAGCCAAACCTTTGGCGAACTGTTCTTGAAGGAATTCCAGCACTGCGCCAATTGGGAAGCATGAACTTCTTCCTCAGTTTGAGCCACAGGAACTCGTCTGTCGAATCGGACCACACGGACCAGCCTTCGCTCCCCACGTGCAACAATGAGCCTCGGCCACCCATGACCCTGTCGCCGGTTTACCACTGTTCCTTTCTTGGACCACATTTAATAGATACTGACCACTGCAGACCAGGAGCATCCCACAAGTTCTTACGTTTGCCCATTTTTCCTGCTTCTAACATGTCAACTTTGAGAACAGAATGTTTAATTGCTGCCTAATAAATCCCACCCACTAACAGGTGCCATGATGAAGAGATAATCAGTGATATTTGCTTTACTGCTCATGATGTTTTAATGTTATGCCTGGTCGGTGTATTTTGTTGTCCTTGTCACATGGGCTGTGCTTGGATTTGTGTCTTAGCTCCACCCACAGTCTCTTTTCATTGATTGGTCTCTATAATATGTCTTGATTGTACTCACCTGTATCCTGTTCTGCTGTTACTTAAACTGCAATATTTTCGGAACTCAGGAGGTAGCTTTTCCCCTAAATCTCATTGAGGTCACATCCACACTAATAAGTTATAACGCATATTTATCTCTTTCTTTTTGCCTTTTGTCCACACCAATATGGCATGTTGAACAAAAACATAGCTTTTTGAAAACGCTCTCCAAAGTGGATAATCGCAGTGTGGACTTTAAAAACAGAGGCTTTTGAAAAAGATGTGGCATTTTTCCTTGACATTGCTGCAACATTTCAAAGAGCTGGAAAGTCAGTAAACAGCGGGCGGAAATGATGCAGGCCAAAGAGTCTTACATTGCACTCTTGCACAGTACAGGTACGTAATCGTTTTTAGATGTTTCAGTGTGGACGAGCAACTTTTGGGAAACAATTTAAATCGATAGTATAGACGTGGCGCAAAATGCAGTTTTCAAATTTATCCGGATAAGACATTTTTCAGTGCTTCAACTGAAAAGAAAAAAAAAATTGCGTGGTCAAATTAGTACAGTGAGTCTGAGTATTATATAAACATATTAAGATAATCTATATGAATCGTTCGCAGCAAAATTAACCACACTTTATTCGAGTCATTTCGTTTCTTTCAGCAGATTCCATTTCTTTTATAATTTATTCACAAAATCCTGCTATTACATCTTCTTACAGAAACTCTAACCAGATTCTGAATGAGGAAGACACGGGAATATATCCAAGGATAAATTATGAGAAAAAATAAATAATTTATTCATTTCTCAACTGGGTTGTGGTTCACTTCATTTCTTCTTTTGTCAAATGACAGCTGCTATGGACTCTGAGTGTCACAAGTTTTTCCTCTAGTCCAAGTCTTTTGTTCATTTATACTATATAGACAAAATTATTGGAAAATCGGAATATTCCAGCCGAATGTGGTTCTTCCCCAAACTGTTACCACAAAGTTGGAGCCACACAATTGGATAGGGTGTGCTGGATGTGGTAATATGAAAAATTTCCCTGCACTCTAATTAGGAGGCTCAAACATGTTCCAGCATGTTCCATGAAAATATGCTTTACATGGGTTGGAGTGGAAGATCTCCTGCTATGGAGCTCTGACCTCAACCCTATTGAACACCTTTGGGATGAATGTGAACCCTGACTGCACCCCAGGCCTCCTCACCTCACCTCACATCAGTACCTGATTTTACGAACACCCTTGTGGATGTGGAATAGGCACAAATCTCCACAAAATCTAGTGGAACATCTTTTCAGAAGAGCAGAGGTTATAATGTCTCTAGATTTTACAGCTGATTTAAACAGTTTCCCTATAAAAATTGCATGGTCTAATTACAGGTTTTTTTGCATATTGGTACTGTAGGGTTATAGGGCACACAAGCCACACACAAATAAATCCATATATGGGTATTTAGTGCAAATATAGACCAACCAGCCATTGCCTGAAACAACACCACACTATATTTGTGAAGTTACCCCTAGTGCAACCAAAACTCACTTGCTTGACTCCACAAGAACTCTAATGATGTATTGGGATATCTGGTACCAAGATGTTAGCAGCAGATTCTTCAAGTCCTGTAAGTTTTATTCCCACCCTGTCAAAGCTGCTCTTACAGAAGATCAATCGAGACTTTTCCTCTAACAATTCATCAGCGATGCGGTGTATCACCAACAGATATGATGAAGGTTTCCGCACCTGACCTACATTTCCAAATGAATTTCAATTACCCCAGTTGCTTCAATCACTTTACCCGCACCATCCATCCAAACAATCTCAGGAGCAAAGTATCCATTAGTTGCTCCCTCAAATAATTTTCTTGTTTTTGCTGCAGTGGGAGTTTTCCATCCACTAGTCCCCTGCGTAGCATTTCATTACTTCGTTTGGCACGTGGTTTCAGCTACATTTACTTTAACTTCCTAATCAGGCTTCATAAATTTGCTGCCAGGTGTGCCTGAGCTGGACATCAGCAAAAACTCGGTGTTGCTGAGATGATAAAGTCTTGCTCAATCATCAGTAAAAGTGTCAGCGCTCTTCGCCAACCCGCTGCTCGAGTGTTTCTCTGAGGAGACGAGTCGCAATGCTGGTGGAAAGGGCAAAGAGGAAACCCTCTGTATAAATATGAAGCTGGTGACCTTTGTGAAGAGTTTCAAGCCTTGGAGCATCTGCAGCCAAGCAGAGCACATTAAAACAAGGAGTTCCCCAAAGGTTAGACTTGGCACAGGGAAAGTCAATACGTCCCTTTTTTTTCCTTCTGGACACAGTAAAAAAAAAGAAAATTTTAAGAATGTGTTGCTGAATCAAATTATTAAAGCAATGGTGTATATCTATGGAGTTCTTCTCTTTAGATAGAGCATCTTGCAAGATGGGTGAGTTTCTGAGCCATGAAGATTAACCAGCAGTAGACTGCCGTACCAGACTAAAATTATTTAAAAAGTCATTTTTTTTATGTTTAGTCAACGCTTTATTTTAGTCCGATTCATGATGGATCCGAAGCCTATTCTGGGAAAATCAGGCAACGTTCATGAATTCTTGTAGAGAAAGTAGTTGAGTTAAGTAAAGAAGAGTAATGAAGCATGAAAAAGAATAGCGTAATGAAGAGTAAAGTAGAGTGTAGTGTAAAGAGTACAGTAGTGATGAGTAAAGAAAAGGAGAGCAGTGAAGAGCAAAAAAGCATATAGTATAGAGTAAAAGAGCAGAGAAAAGAAGAGTAGTAAAGAATAAAGAAGCATAGTGAAGAGAAAAGAAAAATAGCGTAATGAGTAGAGCAGTGTAAACTAAAAATGGAGTAACGAGTGAAGAGTAAATTGAGAAATGTAAAGAAAAGTAGTGAAAAGTAGAACAGATTCGAGCAGCACAGAGTAGTGTAGACTAATGAAGGGTAGAGTACTGAAGAGTGAAGAAGAGTAGAGTACTAAAAAGTAAAGAAGAGTAGAGTACTGAAGAGTAAAGAAGAGTAGAGTAGTGAAAAGTAAAAAGAGTAGAGTGGTGAAAAGTAATGAAGAGTAGAGTAGTGAAGAGTAAAGAGTAGAGTGGAGAAGAGTAATGAAGAGTAGAGTGGAGAAGAGTAAAGAGTAGAGTAGTGAAGAGTAGAGTACTGAAAAGTAAAGAAGAGTAAAATACTGAAGAGTAAAGAACAGTGGAGTAGTGAAGAGTAAGGAGTAGAGTGGAGAAGAGTAATGAAGAGTAGAGTAGCGAAGAGTAAAGAGTAGAGTAGTTAAGAGTAGAGTACTGAAAAGTAAAGAAAAGTAGAATACTGAAGAGTAAAGAACAGTGGAGTAGTGAAGAGTAAAGAAGAGTAGAGTAGTAAAAAGTAGAGTAGATTATACCAGAAGAAGAGTAGATTAGTGAGGAGTAAAGAAAAGTAGAGTAGTGTTGAGTAAAAAAGAGTAAAGTAATAAAGAGTTAAGAAGAAGAATGTAATGTAGAGTAAAGAAAAGAAGTGCAGTGTAGAGTAAAGAAGGGGAAAGTAATATAGAGTAAAGAAGAGTAGTGTATCTTTGATTAAAAGTGGTATGAGTATTTATAATCTCACCACGCTCAGCTCCTACTTTTTTCCTCAGTCACTTCCTTGATTTAAAATTTAATTCATTTCATTTCTATTTGTATTGTGCTTTTAACAATGAATATTGTCTCAAAGCAGCTTTACACAGATAATGTGATGATAAGGAATAAAAAAGATTGTTCTTAATAACTGAAAATATGTCCTAATAAACGAATGTGGTGAGAAACAACTCCCTGAGATGGCATGAGGAAGGACGGCAGCGAATGTCCATTTATTACTAAACGATGTTGCAGGGTGCAGTGATGGTGATCAAATGCAAACTGTATTTCTGAGTCAGTGTACAGTAGCAGACTGTTGACATTAACTACAGTCCAAATCCAAATCCTCAAAGCTCCTGTGTTACGCCGTAATTTCATGGATCTCCAGGCAGTAAATGTGAAACCATCCCCAGCTGCACAGAGTGACCTCCAATCAAAGCACCATCCAGAGGCAGGCCGGGATGAAGCGGGCAGATCCGAGGAGAGGGGAGGGGCAGGAACGGTGGTCACTGGTAGAGAGAGAGAGAGAGAGAAAGAGAGAGAATGGATTATTCTCTACTATCGCTCTGGCAGCATAACTAAAAGGGCATAACTAAAAATTGAAAAATAATTTGTTTCTTTGTTTTTGTCTGCACACACTTTGCATTCCGCTATACATCACAAGCAGATCATTTTTTTACATTTTTTTGAGTTTTTAGTTTTAGTATTAGTAATAAAAAACAATTAGTTTATTCATTCATTCATTCTTCATTTACTCATTTAGTTATTTAATTATTATTATTTATTATTAAAGAGAACAATATCTTTAAGTACTGCATTGCTTATTTCTTTAACCAGATTGGGTGGAGAAAAAAAATAGAAGCATAGATCTGAAATTACCATGAATTATTAGTTGAACCGCAGGTAATTTATAACATCCTATAGATGTTCACCAACACCACAGCGTCTCTGGGTTTGGTTTATTGTTGGGCTTGTGAACTGTCGTGAAATAACTTTTTAATTATATAATTTTGCTTTATAAGTCACACAGGGGCTATATATATATAAATATATAATATAGAAACATAAAATATTATAATATAATACACAGTATATAATAAGAATAATTATAATAATATTATTAAATATTTTATATTTTATATATTTTATATATATATATATATATATATATATATATATATATATATATATATATATATATATATATACATTAATCCCACACTTTTCCACAGTTTAGCAAAATTGCATTTGCCACATAACTAATTAGTTTGCTGATTTTCCCGGTCTCTCGTGGAAAGCACCATAGACCAAAAAACTTATACGGAATTGTTTATATCAAGTTTTATGTTGGAGTAATTCTTCTTCTTCTTCGGCTGCTCCCATTAGGGCGCCACAGCGGATCATCCGTCTCCATACCCCTGTCCTCTACATCTGCCTCTTTCACACCAACTACCTGCATGTCTTCCTTCACCACATCCATAAACCTCCTCCTTGGTCTTCCTCTTTTCCTCCTTCCTGGTGGCTCCATCCTCAGCATTCTCCTACTGATATACCCCATGTCCCTCCTCTGCACATGTCCAAACCATCTCAATCTCGCCTCCCTCACCTTGTCTCCAAAACGTCCTACATGCGCTGTCCCTCTAATAAACTCATTTCTAATCCTGTCCATCGTCGTCACTCCCAACGAACATCTCAACATCTTCAGCTCTGCTACCTCCAGCTCCACCTCCTGTCTTTTACTCAATGCCACTGTTGAAGTTATGTTGGAGTAATTAAATAGATTAATACAAATATAATTAATAATTATAAAAAGAAGTAAAATGTAATACAGTACAGTACTGTACATGCATAATATAGCATATTGTACGGATTTTGTTTTTACGGAATGACGGAGTGTATTATTTCTTGCTTAATATTGAAAAAATATGAACAACAGCCTTACTGCGAGGTTTATGAGGAGAAAAAAAAACGTTATCGTAGCCACCAGGAAGCTGTGTCTAATGTCAGTTTTGGCCAGTGGTCTTATCAAGAAGTCAGAGAATCCTGACACATGCAGACTTTGTGTAAATAGGAATAAATGGTGGCGAACACTGCTGAACACGCAGCAGCTCCAGGTGTCCTGCCACAATGGCAATAACAACACCGTACTTCCATATGCAAGCCTGCAGATAAGGAAGTGCATGAGTCTTTTTTTTTATTTTAACTGTATGTTGTGGATAAGCTGCTACAGCCTCTGCTGTGTGTTTGTGTGTGTCTGTGTATGTGGATATGTGTGTGTTGCCGATTCCCTGTTTAAGAAGACATTTCACCATTTCATACATATCCTTGAATGTGTTCCATATTTGAACATTGCTTTTCCTGGAGATCTGCGTATATTTTATTTTTCTGTAAGATGTTTATTTAACCATCTTACGGAAGGAGTCTCCAGTGTCACTGAGTTTATATTCTATGTTAAGGAACTAACTAGTTTTGCGGATGTACAATGCCAGAAAGGACCTATAAATTGACAAAAAATACAATATGTCCATACTAAACAAATACACTATTCATTACAAAAGTATTGGGACACCTGACTCCATGAGCTCCAAGAGCACCTGAGCTCCATGAAAATATGCTTCACATGAGTTGGAGTGGAAGATCTCCTGCTATAGAGCTCTGACCTCGACCTTACTGAAATCTGTTCGATGAGTTGGGGCATGGACTGCGCCCCAGGCCTCCTCACATACATTACTTTACTAAGATTCCTATGGCTGAATAATCACAAATCTCCATATATTATTTACTGTATATGTCTATATATATATATATATATATATAAGACTTGAGGCTGTAATTTGCTACTATTGAGCAGAGGCTGTGAACATTTACAGTAAATAAATAAATATAAAAGAACCTTCAATTCAACACACATATTCAGAATGTCCGTTCTTTATTTAGAAAAAAAAAACGAAAGATTTGTAATCTCTATACATTTGTTTTACTGATGCGCCAGGTCTCAAATCAAGCAACACATGCGGCAATCAAAACCGTCCGTGTGGAAACAAAGCAAAGGTCCTGTTTGGTATCCTGGATATTTACGTCAAAAAACATAACTTTAAAACATTAACAAGAACATTTTGTCTTGCTCTAGGTTGATTATGGTTTCACTACTAATAAACATGAATGTTATAAAAAGAAGAGGGGACGCCACACAGTGGTAAACACGGCCTTGTCCCAACTTTTGTTGATGTCATAAAATTTTAAATCAACTTATTTTTCCCTTAATATGATACATTTTCTCACTTTAAACATTGGATATGTCATCTATGTTGTATTTTGAATGAAATATTGAAATTTGAACCTTCCACATCATTGCATTCTGTTTTTATTCACAATTTCTTCAGTGCCCCAACTTTTTTGGGAATTGGGTTTGTATAAATACTGTATATATATAAAGGCAAAACTGAGAAACCAGATCTGAAAACCTAAGTACCTAAAAGTGAATTATTTTTCTTAGTTATAAAATTACAATATATATTTTTTTTCTCCATTATAAGCTGTCCTTAAATTAACATTCACAAAAGCCTTCCGGGCACAGAATAACAGCGGCGAGTCTCTTCCTGTAGAGCAAAAAGTAAATTTCTTGGACGGACAATTCAGTGCAAAATGAAAACATGAATATGAAACATTTTTAAAATGACAAGACCTTCGAAAAATGTTTTATAAAATCTTTACACTGTCAAGCTGCCGAGGAGAGACAGATTATAAAAACTAATGAGCGTGATGAGACGTAAAATGTCAGGAGGAAGCAGATAGAAAAATATCGACCTTTAAAATGGGGATTTATATTACTGACGATTTCTCTTACACAGTTCGGAGCAATGCCTACAAGTCCCTGGCGGTGTGTGTGTGTGTGTGTGTGTGTGTGTGTTAGTAAAACCTATATATACTATTCAGCAGTAAGCTGTAGTGAACACGTTTTATCGTGCATATTCAATATAGCTTTGTAGTACATGTAAGCTAGGATTTTCATTTAGCTAGGCATATGTTTATGTATGTGTTTTTCTTCAGTAGACATAAAATCTGCATTTGCCAAAATGTGTTTACCACTAGCACCCGCTTATGACCTTCTAATGACCTACAAGTAGTACATGCTGTTTTATTCTTCTATTTTTATATACATCATACAGTCATCATCGTACAGTCTAGATATACCTCCTGCCATTTACATTTATAGTATTTGGCAAAGCGACTTACAATTATTTCAACAACTAAGCAGTTGAGGGTTATGAGCCTTGCTCAATGACCCAGGAGTTGTAGATTGGTGTTGCTGGGATTTGAACTTATGACCTAAGCTACTACATAGTACCCAAGAATTTGTAACGGTCTTATAATATTGCTAAAATCACACAGGCGTGTGTAGAAGGCAATAAATATTTATTGCAGCATTTCTCTATAGGATGGCATTTTTTTTTTTTTTTTGCCAAAAAATCCCATTAAAATTTCCAATCATTTTCCAATTCCCAAAATATCAAACAACACAGTAGCTGAGCCGCTTTTATTCCAAGATAGCAGCCAATTCAGAGCCAAATATGGATTACTTAAGGCACACAAGGGTGAGTTATGATAATGGTGAGTAAATGGACCATCTGCAAGCAGCCACAGTATTTGGAATAAGGCCCGAATGCAACCAAGCCCATCTAATGTTTGTGCTGCGTAGTCATTTCTAGTCCATATCATATGTGAGGTACGATATCAATCAGGTTAAAGCTGTGCTTGTGCTCTGGCAGGCAGATTTGGATTCTGAGTTTGAATGAGTCACTTTGGGCTAGATAAAATTGTGCACAGACTCTGGGCCATCCGTCATTTCGGGAATCATCTGGGCAACACTTTAGATGCGACATCCGCTTGTTTCTCGTACATAAAAGACGGAGAGGAGCAACAGATGTACTGTTGATTTGATAAGCATTTGAATAAAAGTTCATGAATATATATATGTATATACATTAAAAAATTATGTCCATGAAAGGTGGTAGCACTTGATATGAATCAAATATAAGTACAGTGTATCTGCGATCGGTAATATTTCTCTGTCTGTCTATCTCTCTATCTCTCTATCTATCTATCTATCTATCTATCTATCTATCTATCTATCTATCTATCTATCTATCTATCTATCACATCTGTAACAGTGATGACCCCAAAAGATGAGAGTTTGATGATTCTCCAATGTCAAAATGATGAATGGAAAACAGTCAGAATTCCAGCAATCAGCAAACAACGTTATCAGGAAATTCCGTTTGAACCAGAAAAACACACACTGGGTTTATAAGATCATGTTCAAGAGCAAGACTCGAACAGGTGTAAGCAATCAGAAAACACGAGGAAGACAACCTAGGACATGTGTAGAGACAAGCCATGAATCCAATTAAAGCAGTGGCTATGTGACTAATATCACGTTATTATTTCAGATTTACACAAACCTTTACACACAAACACATGCTCTTTTTGTTCCATCAGGTTAGCTTTATGCATATCTACATCCTGACCCCCTTCTCTAATGCGGCTTTGTGAAGACATTCAGTATCTCAAACTGGCTAGCTGGTGTGCTTTCTGACTTTCTGACAAAAAAACACAGCAGTTATCAGACCATTTTCATGACTAATCACTTTCCTTCTTAGCACGTACAAAGATAAGTATGCATTCAGTCTCCATTTCCTGTTTTTAATAACCTCCACTCTTCTGTTAGGATTTTCCGCTAGGTTTTGGAGTGTGCTTGTGGAGATTTGCACTCAATCATCCATAAGGTTGCTAGTGAAAGTTAGTAAAGACTGGTACTGATGTTGGTGAGGTGAGGAGGCCTGGAGGTGAAGTCAGCATTCACATTCATCTCAAAGGTCTTTAATACAGTTGAGGGTCAAAGCTCTATAGCAGGAGAACTTCCACTCCAACTAATGTAAAGCATATCCTAATACAGCTGGATTTGTGTACAGGGGCATTGCCAAGCTGGAACATGTTTGAGTCTACTTGTTCAAGTGAAGGAAATATTGAATGCTTGTGCATCCAAATACGTCCTGTTCAATCTATTGCCTTTCACTTTGTGGTAACAGTTTGGGCAAAAACCACATATAGCTGGAAAGATCATTTGTCTCAGTACCGTTGTTGAAATAGAAGCAAGCTATTGAAACAAAACCTATGGTGTGCTAGACATTATTTTCTGTAGATATTTAAACAACATCTAGTCATTTTGCTTAAAAAAAATTATTATCCTTAGATGACCTTCTCCAACGGCGTTCTTCACCTTGCAGCAAGAACCTTCCTAAAGTGGAGCTCATCTGATGCAGATATTAGATCATGAACTCGACTGTGAACATTTTTGTGCTTTTACAAGTAAAACATTGCATTTTTTCCCCCTCATACACTTGTACAAACAAGTAAATACATAAATAATGCTAAAGACCTTCAGGTGTCATCTATTTCCTTTGTGCACACAAATCCACTCACACACACACACACACACACACACACACTCGTACACACCGTGACTAATTGAACCCTCATCCCCCTACAGTGCCGCTTTTAAAAAGAGACCAATTATCAGAGATGCAAAATGAGCACAAAGCGATGCAAACGCGACGGAAATCAGAGCAAATTAAAGCTGCGCCGCTGTGGAAAAAGCTTCAATGGCGTGATGAATGAGGGGGATTTCGCAACCAGACGAGAAACAAGCGATAAAAATAAGAACAACCAACGCCGAGCCGACTCTCGAGAGATAAAACGATGAGTGATGAGAGCGGTGTGGGTAAGGAGGTGCACCTCCCTGCCTTTTGGGCAGGAGTGAACTCAAAAATCGGCGAAAAAAAAAAGTAATTTGGGAAAGATCGTGGATTAGCTTCAGCAGGAAATAACATTCGTTTGCAACAGAAGCTCGAGTGAGTGATTTTGTTGAAAAACCTAAATTCAATAATGTGTCTAGAGGAAACTTTAAAGTCCATATGTCTTTAAAATGTTTAGTGTTTCTTTTAAAACAGGAAGTCAGGGTGAGGCATTGTTTGTGTCATAGCCTTAAGCCTAGCTTACAAATCCAGCTAAGCCAAATTTGACAGATTTTCCTATGGATGTGAGTCTGAATGATAACAAAGCATTGGTGTCATTTGCAAAGGATTTTTCTCCACCACCTTCAAATGTTTTCCTTAGACGTTACAGTAGAACTGAATAAATAGGCTTTCTGCACAAAGACGTGCAGGCTCAGCAACTTCTGAGGAAAGATGAGTCCAAAATGTGACATTTCTGAACTCATGTAAGATAAAGAAAAGGAGAGAAGATCCCCCATTCACTCCCCCATAGTCAAACATGGCGGTAGAAGGTCTACCTCTACCTTTGGGTTTTTTTTGGATCAGGGAAGGTTGGAGACTTATTCCAGGTGAAAGGAACCAACATGGCAACCATTCCATTCTTCAACACCGTGCAAACTCTGTCTGGGCTGCATCTCATTGAAACCAACTTCACCAGACAACAAGACGTCTAGTTTGCTCTGTAAGCAGACAGTCGTCTGGAGTGATATCTATCATGGAACGACTTGCCCAGTCACTGCACCTAAATCCGATTGAACTGCTCTGGGGTGAACTGGTGAAGAACATCTTTGGAGAGTTTTACAGGAGGCATGAATGTTTGGAGAAATGAACTGTCCAGATTAAGGGAGGATTTTTCAATGAAAAACATCTGGACAATTATATATTGGTTTGTTCAAAGGAAATCTTTGCATGTTACATTACAAAAGTTTGTCTTTTGTCTTTCAAAAACAATAAAAGATGTTTTTAAACTTCTGACAGATGCTGTGAGATTAAAAAAACCTCACTCAAAGAGCTAGAATAGAAATTCATTGCAATTAGATTTTTTTATATGAAACTATCTAATATTTAAACAAACTAATTCAAATGTAAATAATTATTTTACATTTAGCCATTTGACACATGAAGCGTAATTGTACAAATGAGACACGCTGATGCGAGGTCAGTGGCCTCGAGTAAACAGAGCAGAACAGATGGAGAATGCCAGGATGTTGATTGTGCTCGACGAGTGTGTACTGGCACAGAATAGCACTTCGTCTCCTCACACACTGGCCTGTTTATGACAGCTTTGTTCAGCATCGGAGGTCATCCGCTTCCAGTGCTGACAGCAAGCCAGAATGAACCATGCAGAAAAAAATACAAGCACACAGAGAGGAAGAAGTGAAAGGATTTATGGATGTTGCAGGCTTCACTGTCATATATTGCTTTATTATTTTGGGATTATGTTGTGGAGAGGCTGAACTTGTCTGTGGTTTAATTACAGGAAAAAAAAGCAAAAAACTGTTGCAAATCCATTCTCAGTTTTGAAACTGTTTTTTTTTTTCTGTAAAAATAAAAAGGATTCAAAAATGCTATATTTTTATTCATCCACAGTTTTTATTGATTTTTAAAATCATGTATAATCATGGACAAATGTACTTTTCTAGCCATATGTGTTTCACACTTTCCAAAACTAGTACCATGAAGTTGAAGGCACACAATTGTATATTAGACATTGGATGTGGAATTGAGATTTTCTCTTCATTTAAACTAGGAGATTCAAACCGGTTCCAGCATGACAATGTCCAAGATCTTGAGTGTCCCTGACCTCAACCCTATTAAACACCTTTAGGATGAATTAAAATGCTGATTGTGCCTCAAACCTCCTCACCTCACCTACATCAGTATCTTTGAAGTTGGACTTTTCCAGCCATATATGGTTCTTCCTCAAATTGTTCCACACAGCAAGAGGCACATAATTGTGTAGGATGGCTTAGATGTGCTAACATTTCATTTTCACTTGAACTAGAAGACCCAAACATTTCAGCACTTCAAACTTCTGCATTAAGCCACCTCTATGAAGATATGCTTTACATGTATTGACGTGGAAGATCTCCTGCTATAGAGCTCTGACTTCAACCCTACTGAATACCTTCGGGATGAATGTGAACGCTGACTGCACCCCAGGCCTCCTCACCTTCATCTAACATCAGTGCCCGACTTTACAAACATTCTTGTGGTTAAATGAGCACAAAAATCTCCACAAAATCTACTGGAACATCCCCCCAGAAGTATGGAACTTATTATAACTATAAATAGAGATTAAATGTGGAATTGCACGTTTAAAAATTATATTGAGGTCCATTCAAGATCAGTAATGACGAGTATAGATCCCATTTACACCACAGCCATGTCACATGCCACAAGCCAATTAATGTTAACTGCGTACTAATATGCAGGATGTCCTCCAAGTGCAATTTCACCGCCTTGTGATTGCGGAACAAATGGGCCAAATTTCCGAAAGTGAATAAACACTGCGCACGAAAATGAATCTCTTTTTCATATCCTTTCATTCGCATCTACTGTTATCGCTGATTGTAACAGCGGACAGGAAGTCAGTGCTTGTGTTCGGTTGCCTTGCTGTGCATAACAATAATCCAAAGTAAAAAGAACTACTTATGACTAGAGTCAGACACAATTCACCAGAGGATGAAGAGAACGCTCTTCCCGAGTCATGCTTCCTTCCTCCTCAGCTGTATCTGAAGATATCCAAATTTCTCCCCATTCTTGCTCTTGGCTTGCTCATGGCTGTGGAGTTACTGAAGCCTGTGATGCCTCTTTGGGACAATCTGTAGTTTGAAAAGCTCTCTGAAATAAAGTTTTCTAGGAGAACTTATTATTTAAAAAGAAGTTAAGCAGCATGTGGTGCAGAAATCCTGCAGTCAGACTTGTGACTTCAGCAGGACAAAGGGATCGTAAACAAACCAAGTAGCAGGTTGATGTCATCACTCATACAACAATACACATACTTTTTTCTCTCAGTGCTTTTTCCTTTTCTCGAACTTCTCGTCTCACAGGAAGTAGGATTTCAATCCAAAACAGAAAATTTAGTTTTCACATTCGTTTTTCTCAGTTGCTTTGGAGCGTTTCTCGAATCATCCTTAATATTAGCAAACCAGTGCATGCATTTCTCAAAACTATCTGAACAAACAGCACAGAACATTGAATTCTTGCAAAAGATTTTCTCAAAATCCTCAGTTCATCTCTCAAAAGTAAGTATTTGTGTCCATGAACATTTCATTCCCATCAGAATAACTTCTTTTTATGTAATGTTAATCTAATGTGACGTTCAGTCTCCACCGGTTCGCTCATCAGGGACAAACTCACACTTATAAAGAACTTTATTCATTTTTATCACCACATTATCTGTGTAATGCCGCTTTGGGACAATGTTCATTGTTAAAAAACGCTATACAAATAAACATGAATTAAATTGAATTAACAAGATCGTAAATATGTTTCGTCGTGTTGTCAGTATGATGGCGCACAGTTTCAGTTTTTCTTGATATAAACTACAATTTTGAATCATTGTTTGGATAACACTGATTATAAATGCACAAACTGTAATTTGTTCTGTACGCCATCTATACATTTCAACAGCACAAATTAATTAAATTCATTGATTGCATATTTGATTTATATTGACTGCAAGAGACCAGACAGGAGTCACACTTTTACTGTACTGTATAAGTGTTCCATTGTTTTTTTGGTTGTTCATCCATTTTTATAAACTGTAATTTTTTGTTTTGCTCTGTTGCCAAACGAAGGTTCACAAGATTCACCTTTGACCTGTTTTAGAGAACTGGTTGATCATTGGTTGATCTGATGTCGTTCACTCGCCTTCATTAGTGACTTTCAAGATTCATCTGCACAATTCATCAATTTAACACATTTACAAATAAAAAGTTTGAGAAATTTTAGATGACAGATTGTAACAACTGGTTTAACCATTTTGCATTCAATGACGTACACAATGAACTGATGCTGAGATGTTTTGGGGGTTAAAAAGATTCAGGTGAAATCAGTATAATATATTTTGATCAACATGAACTGATAATGTAGGAAACAGCAGCCGCTCGTACACAATCAATCAAATGAATGTACAAATGCATTCGCAGTTTAATCCAAGCAACAAGAAATGTTTTTATGAGCACAAATGACTAAATGATGTAGAGGAACAAGCAGTTTTGAGAATTTCATTTCTGATCTGAGAAACGCTCTACCTCTCAGCCAATCAGCTTGGACCTCTGAAAGCAACAGGAATGATTTGAAGCAGCAGGAATGATATGAATGATATCTCATAGATCTTCTTCTCTTTCAACAGAAAAGAAATCATCAACATTCAAATGAAAAACAAATTGAAACATTATAAGAAGCAAAACAAAAAGCTTTTTAAGTCTCCAGGATGACTTTCCAAAAAAAAAAAAAAAATTAATAATAATAATATTATTAATAGTAACAATAGTAATAATAATAGTAGTAATAGTAATAAAAAATATATATGTATTAATAGTAATAATAATAAAAAATTCTAGAAATTATTATTAATACTACTACTACTAATAATAATAATAATAATAATATAAGTAAGCAATAAATAAAAAGTAATAAATATTATTAGGTTTGTGGACATTAGGCTATGCACTTTTTGAACATCTCATTCCACATTTAGTCCCCATTTGCTGTTATAATAAGCTCCACTCTTCTGGGAAGATGTTCCACTAGATTTTGAAATGTGTTTGTGGAGCTTTGTGCTCATTCAGCTACAAGGGTATTAGTAAAGTCAGGTAGTGATGTAGGTGAGAAGGTGATGATGCCTGGGGTGCAGTCAGCGTTCACATTCATCCAAAAGGTGTTCAATAGTGTTGGAGCTCAATAGCAGGAGATCTTCCACTCTAACTAAAGCAGATCTTCATGAAGCTGGATTTGAATGCTGGAACAGTGAAAATTGAATGCTAGCACATCTAAGGACATCCTTAATAATTGTGTGCCTCTATCATTGTGGAAAGAGTTTGGGGAAGAACCACATATTGGTGGAAAAGCCAAGTATCCCAATGCTTTTATTCAGATAGAATTGGACAAATGGTTTATATACGTATCCTAAAACGTTTATTCATTACATTACGGTAAATTGCTCTGTTTTGCTAATCTGTAATTTGTTAAATGATTAACTAATAATTTCATGAATTATTACTACCCCATACACACACATTTAATGAAATTATTTGTATTCCACTAAATTCTTTCAATTTTTCTTCATTTCCTTACGAACACAAACACACAAGCATCGTGGGGTTCAATAACTGAGTCTGTAGCAGGTTTGCGTGATTAACATGTTCCGTAAATGATATAAAATAATTGTCTAATTTTCGCTTTTAATGAGTTTAAAATTGAGGAAAATTGTTTCTGATAGGCAATTAAATACAAGAAGTGAACTCTTTGGCATTGCAATGGGAATGAAAAGTGTTGCATGTAAGTGTGTTTGTGTGTGTGTTGCCATCAGACAGCAGTCACACGTCGTCTTTTATGTTTTCACAATCCGCTGGTGAATTAATAGTGCGAGGAGGAAATAAGCCGTAATGGCGTTAGCACATAGTCTCACTCTGACACACAGTCAAGCAGCTTCATTATCTTTCATTGTGTGTGTGTTTATTTTCATACACACAAGCCATGTTGATTGATAATACACTACATTGTGTGTGTGCATGTGTGTGTACCACTGTATGCTCAGGAGCATGAAGATAATTGTCTGTACCCATAAGCAGACAAAAGTGTTTGGGTGAACAGGTGGTGTGGTTCAGCCACTGTTCCGAACACAAGCGAATGAGTGTGGCTGAAAAAAGAGGAACAGACTGTCTCGATCATGTTATTTGTCATTACGCTTGTCTCTGTGGCATTCTTCATTTCAGTATGCGTTTTGCAGTGACTCACTGTCTCCTGTTTCATTACCCAGACTGCCACACTGCCGTGCAGCTGTCCTGCTGCCTGTCCGTCACATTAGCACAAACAAAAAGATGGGGAATGTCAAGAAATCAAGGGGACTGGACGCAGCATTCAGAACGATTTCAGACCCCATTCACCTTCTCCAATGTGGTTAGGTTGCATCCATCCATCCATCCATCCATCCATCCATCCATCCATCCATCCATCTATCTATCTATCTATCTATCTATCTATCTATCTATCTATCTATCTATCTATCTATCTATCTATCTATCTACCAGTCACATGTTCTTCATACTGTATCATTTGAATTCAGTATTGTGCGCTTGCGAGGCTTTACAGAAGTTTGTTAACTGACTGTACAAAGTCAAATTTCAGGCTAAACATCATTCTTTTTCATTTTGGAAATTATTTTTGTCACTGTCAAGAGCCATTTAATAATTCTCTGGAAGTGTTTAAGACTGTGAGAAAGATTCATGTGGCAGTGGCACGGGTGAAGGGAACCAGCAGATGCTGCACCAGGGATTTGTGTGACAGTGAAGCCATCAGACACGCTTCCAGTGGACTAAAACATGTCTCAGGGCAGGTTCAGGCGAGCAGCAGCAAATCTGAAAAGACAAGGGAGGGGAACGGAGGGCAGGAGATGCAAGCAAAAGAGAAAATAAGCAACAGTCTGATGAATACCTAGAGACTTGAAAGGTACAATGATAAATGGCGACCAAATTCTTTAACATCTATTGAATGGACAGATGTTTTGAAATTCACATATCCCAAAATTGAACTGGGGGAAATGAGTGGTAAGGATCACACACCTGTGCATAGTTTTATTGATGAGTGCCACAGAGAAAAAAAAAGGTGTTTTTACTGATTCTGAAAAGAAAAAAGCAAATGCACATGGCTGAAATAAAGCTGACGTATTTTGTTGCCTTCTATTCATTCTTCTGTGAGCTATCAAACTTTCCATAGCGAGGTAAAACAACCCTTACAACAGTGTTTTTTAGGAGTTAAAAATAATATTTGATCTTTATTTATGGTTGAAAGTAACAGTTTTGGAATATTTGTGTACCAGCACTAGCTATAGCAGTATAGCAGTAAGAACCCCCAAATAATCAATATAAACACATCTAATAGGCTCCAGGATGAAGTTCTCTTTGAAGGCCCCATATTTTGGTACGCATAAATGTTTAGGATTGAATCCATATCAATCTCCTGCTGATATACTGATTACACAATGCATTGTTCAACACAGTTTCACTTTGGAAGTGTTTCTCTGCTAAACAATAATCTGTTCCTGTTTCCTTTATTAGTCAAGCACAAGTTATTCGGCAGTCTATTATTTTTACACCCCAGTGTTTTCTTGGACCAGTCATTAATCTGTGTTCCTATAGGTTCCCGGAACTTACTAGCCGCTTTCACTTTCACCTCAACCTAGCTTTGTAAAACAAAACATTTCTTAGAAAGAGCTTAAGACTCGTGTTTACCATAAATCTGTTTCTGGGCGCATTTTCAATCGGGGGTCAGATGGCGATCCAAAGTAACTTAGAAAGGAAAGTGGAATACAATATATCTCACTGAATGCTGCTGAGGATTAAAAGTCTTGCTCAAGGGCAAAGACAGTGTTTCTACAGCAGGCCAGAATACAACAAATCTTGCCAACATTTACAAATTACACATAACACTTATATATGTAGTGTATGTAAGATACAATAGGGGAAGTTGTAGCTCAATGGTTAAGGTGCTGGGCTACTGATCGGTAGGTCTTGGGCCCTTGAGAAAGGCCCTCAACCCTCTCTGCTCCAGGGGCCCCATATCATGGCTGACCCTGCACTCTGACCCCAGTTTCTGAGTAAGCTGGGATATGCGAAGAAAGAATTTTACTGTGCTCTAATGTATATGTGACAAATGAAGTATTCAATTCTTCTATAAATCATTGGACAAAATGAAAGACTGAATAAATAATGGCTAAAGCCTGTGCAATTTCAGAAATATTAGAAGGATAACACAATTTTTGACATGTATGTAGAATTTTGGGTTTGACATGTATGTAGAATGTATGATCATGATGCCTATTAGATTATAGACTTTGACCAGTGGTGAACAGTAACAAAGTAACTGTAATTCGTTTTTTTTTTTTTTTGTTTTTTTTTCACGTATCTGTTCTTTACTCGTTCGGAGACTTCACTACATTTCAAAGTCAAATATATAAAATTTTACCCAACTACATTTTCGAAATTAATCGTTTCTTTTTATTCATGAGGATAAAAACGTAACTGGTCAAACGCGTAGCGAGGCACCAATCAGGATTGCTCGCTCACTCTGTTTTACACTCTGATCGGCGCTTGGTGTATTTACTGATCAACAACATACAGTTCAGCATCAGTTCAACAGCAAAACTTGCTCGAACTCACCACATCATACGTGGCCTCATTTGCCTGATTTCGTAATAGTGTAAGTATTAAGCAGAGTTTGACTCATTAATATTATTTTATTAATAGATTGGTGTGTTAAGAGTAACATTAAAATCTTTTTTTTTATATAAACTGAGTTGATTAAGTAAAGAGTCTTATAACACAAATGACAATAGGAACATTATAACCATTGTATTTTTACTCAAGTGAAAGTTTATATAGACACTTTTACTTTTACTGCAGTAATACTTTAGATTAGAGATAAAGTAAAGTATATCTATACCTTATCCAAACTACATACTTTGTGTACTTCGTTCACCACTGGTTATGACACAAGTATATAGGAATAGGAAAAGGAGGGAATGGAGGAGGAGAATATGGAGCCATTCATGGTTAGGTAAATGCCAATTTTGCAAGTTTAAGATAAACATACATAAGCATAAGCTGAGCCTAAACATCAGCCTCGCTCACATCTCAATATCCCCCTTAGCTCTTAAGTTTTAGTGCCATTTTGCTAATCAATAAATCATTTCAATCAAGTTGCATTTTTATTGGCTTGTCAGTAGACATGAGCCACAGCGTGATGGTCACCCTAATTTTTGACACCGTCAGAAAATCTTTGGTTCAGTTACCTTTCTCACAATATGACCTTGGACCATTGTTTAGGAGCCACGACCAAAGAAATCACCACGAGTGTTTCACAGTAGTCATCTTTTGACTGAGACAACCCAAAACGTTATACAGTATGTTGGTCAGGAGAAAAAAAGCAGTTCACTAGAGTTATGAAAAGGTCACGAGATGTGAAAGAGGTGTGTGTATGTGTGTGTGTGTGTGTGTGTGTGTGTGTGTGTCTTGGAAACCTTTTGTTTTTCTAGGTGAACTCGAGTTCCAGTCTTGTAAACCATTAAAAAGCAAGAGAATGGAACTGTAAGCACTTTTTTAATGACGATATGTTTTAAAGAAAACTTGCTGTATATAACAAAATCCATGTACCCCCTGAGATTAGGTTTTATAGGAGTTTTTTAATAATACTTTTCTTCCACTTACACCAGGCATATCATTATAACATTATAACATTATAACATAATGAACAGTAAAGTAAATAACGCTGATGATCTCTTCATCATGGCACCTGTTTGTGGGTGGATTTATTTATTAGGCAGCAGGTGAACATTTTGTCCTCAAAGTTGATGTTAGAAGCAGGAAAAATGGGCGATTGTAAGGATTTGAGCGAGTTTGACAAATTGTGACGTCTAGACGTCTGGGTCAGAGCATCTCCAAAACTGCGGCTCTTGTGGGATGTTCTGGTCTGCAGTGGTCAGTATCTATCAAAAGTGCTCCAAGGAAGGAACAGTGGTGAACCGGCGACAGGGTCACGTGCGGACAAGGATCATTAATGCACGTGAGGAGCGAAGTCTGGTCCGTGTGCTCCTGTAGTTCAAACTGCTGAAGAAGTTCATGCTGTTAATGATTGACAGATCCGGACTATTTTAGCAGAAAAAGGAGAATTTAACAATATTAGGCAGGTGAAACTTTATTATTGAGTAGAATTTTTTCCTAGTTAAAATCCAGTTTTGTTTATGTTATCCAAGGGTTGCTGTGTCTGAAAAGCTTCTTTTCATATTGCTCCAGGGTCTTTCACCCCTTTCTCCCTTTTCTCTTTCTCACTTTTCTCAACTCTTTGGTGAACCCACTCCAGTCAGGATTTTGCTTCATTCCATGGCCCATGGAGTCACACCTGGGGGCATTTTAGCATAGCAAATACCCTTACATGTAGATTTTAAAACAAACTAGAGACCTAAGATAAATTCACAAGAAGGACATGCACAAAAACTCCACTTCACCTGGTCTCTGGTTTCCCCAACAAGAGCTTTAAACTTGTCAAGAATCTGTTCAGATAACTGATTAGCCTAGCTTCATAGCACCAGTGTGCCTTTTCCTGTTGCACAATGTGACAACCTGGTGTTTATCTCGAACGGTCTTAACAGCTCAGATCTACACAAGACATCCATCTGCGTCTTCTCTCGTTTTCCTCTCCTTAACGTATGCATTGCGACTGTTAAAAAATAAAAAAAATAAACAAGACTTTGGCTCTGCGGCTGTCCCATCTGTCTGGCTTTAATCAGGAATATTGGACGCGGTGTGTAAAAGCTGACTTTAAAAGACGAGCCCTAATCAGATGTGTGAGCCATGAGAGCTGGAGTGAAGCCAGGAATTTGTGGAGGCTGACCTACGTTTCTCTTCATCCTTCACCTCTTTTCCTCTCCGGCTTGCCAATTAAATTTCATTACCGAGAGTCAGGCGAGCTAAAATGAAACGTTTTAAGTGGTGCTGGATGGAGGGGGTGGAGGACGGGTTAGTGGGGAGGGGGTTGAGATTGGGAGAAGCAGCCATGTCACTTTGTCTGAAAATGAATCAGCGAGTGAGTCACTTCCACCCTGTGGTAAAGTCCTGGCTTTCTGACAGATTACAGACATTTGTGTAAATGAAATAGGAAGTTATACGAAGATCTGACGTTTGACCAAATGTTCAGACTTTGACAGCATAGTTTGTGGTGGGACTTTACTTTCAGGGGATACAGCAAGGATACAACAAGGTACAGCAAGAAGTCAAAACGATCACAGGATTCGATTTCATGGCCAAATCTCTTCTCTTCCATTAAAAAGCAATAGACAAAAAAAATCAGTGGGCTAAAATGAATCGATGGCCGAACACAAATCTCACTAGTTTCTACTCATTGCTCTGTGTACCTGAAAGATCTCGATTCATGGAGTAAAACCTACCAGGAAAATGACTTTCTGCAAAAAAAAAATTTGATTTCAGAGATGAGGAAATGAGACTATGACTCATGTGCTAGTGAGATTATCCCTTTCTCACATCTGGTTGATTCGGTTTCTCTCACATGTCCTTATTACCTCTTGATTATTTTGTACATATCTGTCCATTTGTGGTTCTTCCGCAAACTCTTTCAACAAATTCGGACACACAGGTGTATCGTCTTTGGATGCTGTAGCATTGACTTTCCCAGCACTTAAATTTCCTTTATGGTAATAATAATATGGTAAGAAATGGTAATGCGGCCAAAAACAAATTGAGAAAAATACATAATGAATTCACTTCTCAACTGGGTCAGGTGGTTTGATTGGTTCCTACTTTTGTCATGAGACAAGCTGCTTAAGATGTCTTAAACCTCCAGAGTCTTTCCTCCAGTTCAAGTTTTTTTGTTCATTCACACGTATAGACAAAAGTATTGGGACTCCTGACTTTTCCAGATATATGCAATTCTTCCACAAGCCCACACAATTGTATGGTATGTCTTTGGATGTAATAGCATTGCATATTCCTTCACATTAACTAGGAGATTTAAATCTGTCCCAGCATAAAAATGCTTCTGTACACAAAACCAGATCCATGATGATATGCTTTACATGAGTTATAATGGAAGATCTTGAGTGGCCTGCAACAGTGCTCTGATCTCTGTATATTATGTTCATAGTACATATATATTCATCTGTGTATTATATAATTATAGTACATACACATCTGTTAATTACTGCTTATAGACCTATAATACCATTTTATTTACACTTGCTGCTATTGCACTCTGGTTACCCCCAAACTGCATTTCATTGCCTTGTACTTGTACATGTGTAATGACAATAAAGTTGAATCTAATCTAATCTAATCTCAACCCTACTGGGAACTGAAATGCTGACTGCACCCCAGGCCTCCTCAACTTTCTCACACTCTTGAGCACAAATATTCAAAATCTAGTGAAGCATCTTAGCTGAATAGTGGTGGGTATTTTAACAGTAAATCAAGACTTAACCTCCTGTGTCCTGGGTGTCCACATACGTGGACATTGTGCACAATGGTGTCTTTATTGTTTTCTGTAGATACAGACAGAGTGTCCACATAAGTGACATCATTTTTTTTCCAAGAAGAGCTCAAAGAAAATATATGGTTATTATAATTATTGGTTCTTCCTAACCCCAAATAACTGGAAGAAATCTACAATGCAAGCCAAACCAAAGCTCAGGTTTTGGGAGGTTAATGTAGAACCAGGTATAGTCAGGTGTCCACAAATTGTTGTCCATATAGTGTATATCTCACAATTTCTGTTTGTTCATTGCATATTTTCCCCCCCCTCTATTAAATGAATTAAGCAAACATTTCTTCTGTGTTTTTGACCCTGTTTGGTTTCCACATTCTCATTCTTAGTTACTCCTGGACCTCTGCTTGTTTGTGATTCTGCCTCAATGTGTTTGCCTTTAATGTGAATAAAACCTGCACTTGCAGCATTTCTGTCCGCCCTTTACATGACAGCTAGCTAAACCCCAGCTCGCTCCTTCACATCGAGCTCCCAACATGGATAATATGGCTGCAACTAAATATTTAGTATAGATAATGTGCTCTAGGAGGCATTATAACATTGCTAGCTATTCCATATCATGGCTAATCTTCTCTAGTTCAGATTTCCTCCGAGCCAGAACGTATTTCTCATTGCAGTTTCATACCTCAGGGCTTTTTCAGCTGCCATGACATCATTTCCTGTTATATCCTGGGCAGTGTGAGTTTCATGTCACTCAGTAGAAGTGTTGAAACCTTTTGGATGGCATATCGCTTTGTTTGAGACGCTTTCAGACCAATGTGTTTTCACGGTTATTAGCACAGGTTGAAGAGTGTGTGTGTGTGTGTGTGTGTGTGTGTGTGTGTGTGTGTGTGTGTGTGTGTGTGTCTAAGAGAGTGAGAGAGATGTCAGTTTTATTCGGTTTGGTGTATAGGAGTTTGAGAAAAATGTGTCCAAGCATTTTGAGCAGGAAAGGTAACATATTTTGATGGCAAAAAAAATAGAACATCACCAAACCAACATGTTGAAACAAACTCTCTTTCACACACACACACACACACACACACACACACACACACACACACACACCAACCACGAGACACCAATTTTCTGCATCAGGCTGTTTTCAGTTATGCATTAGGGCTCTGTGAAGGCAGAAAGGAGTTTGAGAGCTGGGGTGTAATTACTGTGGCACGCTGGGAAAACATGTATATCAGAGTGGCTGAATTCGAACAAACAGCCAAAAATACATGAAAAAACTAAAGCAAAAAATGACCAAAAACTGGATTCTCCTGCCAATGTTTCTGCGCTAGTTCAGAGACGGAATTACATTGGACTAAAATATTATGTAAATACATTTACTGCATTTAGCAGACGCCGTTAAGTCTCTATCATTGAATACATCAACTTTGGTTCAATAAGTTACAAACGTAGGATACCATCAACCTTAATACAAAAACAAACAAACAGGAAAAACAATCAATACAGCTGATTTTTATTTGTAGAGCACTTTTAACAATGCACATGGAAAGCACATTCCATAAATCTTATGCTTACTGTAGGTGTCTACAGACTTGTAACCACATAGTTTATGTAGTGCTATTAATATGTATGTTCTTTTTAGTACACATTAAAATTATTGGAGAAATATACTTCTAATTGAGATCCATGCAAAAAAAACCAAACATCATTCATTTATTAAAACACGTAGAGAAATTGCCCAAAATGTCTTTGCAGCATGACAGCATTAAAATTCTCCTGGTGATTGTACATCTGTTCTTTTGACCCATTGCCTCAGAATCTAAACACAATACAAATATAAATCTTCTAATCCCGGAGCTAATTTCTAACGCTTCAGCACATGAATGCTTATGCAATTTAATTTATTTTTGATTTGCCTGATAATTTCGCAAAATATACATTTTATTAGTATTATGATAGACATTATTTTTACTAACTTCTGCAAAATGTGGAAAAGTGCAAGGCCAATACTTATGAAACACACGATAATGCCTTATGGCATCATGTGCTTTCATCGGTAGAGCTAATTAATATTAGGACAGAGGAAAAGGAAATGAGAAATTCTTCTGATTCTTTTAGTTCCTAAAGCTTTGTCGCACCACACACACACACACACACACACACACACACATGCAATAGATTTGCACAGAAACCACCTTGAAAAATGAATGAAGAATGAAATGAAAAGCATTCATGTGTGAATGAGTGGCAACACAATAACACACACTATCGCACACTATCGCACACTGAAGCACGCAGGTACATTTTCCACCACTGTGCCGCAGATCAACAAAAACAACCAATGTTTCTTCCTTCCTGCTGTCAACTTGTTTCAAGGCCAGAGAATAATGACCTAAAGACACAGAGTTTGTTGAGCTGGATGTGGAGTAGAGATGCAAAACAAAGAAAGAGTCCATTTTGATATGTTCAAACTTTATGTTCATCATGTTAGTCAGGCAAATATGTGGCAAATACCAGAGGTTTTATTGATATTCTGGAAAAACATGACATGGATGCCATGATTTCTTCATTTGGACTGACAGAGGCGACACTCCCTTCACAGAAACTAAAAGGTGGCAGTCATGTTTTCTGAGAGTTGACACACCTCTTTTACTGGGAATGATAGATGCAACGGACACACTTACTTCATGGTACTGCCCATGCCTCAAACACAGAGGCCACACCCCCTTTACTAGGAATGGCAGATATAGAAATCACATTTCCTTTATTGAAATAGACGAGCAGAGAAGCCACACCTTGTTCGTTTGGACTGACAAATGCAAAACCACTTGTTCTCATTTGCGGCTGACTGACAAGCCACCTTCATTGGGATCAACACCAATGGTTTATAATGTTGAGGGTTCAAGCGCCTGTATAGCCAAGCTGCCATTATTGGGCCTTTGAGAAAGGTTGTTAACCCTTTGTGCTCCAGGGGTGCTGTATCATGGTAGACCCCAGCTTCTTAACATTGTTGAGATATGCAAAGAAAAAAGTTCACTGTGCTTTAATTTACATGTGACAAGAATAAAACACCCGATAAAGGCTTTCTTTACTAACACAGAGGCCACACCTCCTTCGTTTAGACTGATAGAATCTGTCACCACCTCCTTCAGTTAGTTTTATTTTCCCAACCTACAAATACACATAACCATAATAAGAAAAGTGATTTTTTTTTCACATAAAGTAATATAAGCCAGTGTGCTGACTTGTCTACTTTTGTAAACTCTTTTCCCCTCCTGTTCCTTTTGGGTCTGATTACTTCCCAAAAGTGACACAGGTGATAAACGACACAGCGTGTGAGCTGCCCGCTGCCGAGCCAACGGCAGTAAAAAGCGCTCCTAAATGTAAGCCAAGTCGATCATGCTTTTCTTTTTCCACACAAAAGCCATAATGCAGTAAACCTCCACTTCTGCCATCTAGTCTACATTTTGTACAGTGACCCATTGCAGAGAACTTCAATTGCTCTCCGTACCGTTCATTAAATGAAACTGTAAAAATGCTAACCTCGAGACTTCACCTCGCTCTGAACCTATAACAGGACTCGTCTCAATCTCGAAAGCTATTTTTCAGATGGCTGACTATGAAACGGCTCTCTGTACAGCCTATTACGAGCTACTTAATATTTGCTGATAAGGCTTTTTTTTAAATCACTTGATTTCCATTTCTCTTTTTTATTATCTGGTAAAGAAACCAGACTGACACCATTTGTAAGAGGAAGTAAGTCCCTAAAAAAGATAAATCCAGTCCTTTCCTAGTTCCTCCTGCCTCCTATGTATTATTCCTTCATTTTCTGCAGTGGCATCCACACATCATGGGGTTGCTGGTACAATCCTTAGGATGCCCGATCACATCAGCCTTTTGCTCAAAGCAAAAAGAGAACCGGACCAACTTTTTACGTGTAGCATCGCAACCCTATAATCAATCTCTTATCAGCACCACGGACAGCGTCTATTTTCATGTGTGTGAAACTCCATTGCTGATTTTGTTTTGATATCATTTAATAGGATGTCTACTGTACATTTCACTGCCAGGTTTCCAACACCACATATTCAGTACAGAAAAGCTTAATCTCAATGAATTTCACTAACCGGTTGACTTTTTTATGGCTCCCCCAGTCCTCACTTTCTTCTGTCTCATCAGATCTGCCATTGGTGAGTCAGGATAAGTAAACAGAAAGCCAGGGGCCAGATTAGGCCAGTCAGACATTGCATTACATTACAGATGGCAGGTTTAGGGTTCGGGATTTGCGCAGAGCCCAGTTTCGATGGCAGATTTCTCTGAAGGAGATGGTTTAGCTCTGATAGATGTGTTATTGTGATAGTCGGCCCTGCACAGGAAATAGGTTTATGATTATATTTTTTCTGAAGCACTTTTTTGCTCTCACTTTTGACCTCTCTTTTGAGCTTTTTTTTTCAGTCAAAATCTGCACAGAATCCCAATGACCGGCATTCACCAATAGACCAGAGGAAGAAATAGAAATCAGGTCATAAAGAGGAGGCAAAAAAAATATATACTGTCAGTGTGGGGATATGTGTGTGTAAAGGGGACTTGTCCAATGAGTCCGAAGCCTAGTGAAAGCTACAAATCAGTGCTAAGAGCAGCATGTGCCTCTGGCTGATTGGTATATAATTGAGTGTTTTATTTTTTTTTCTTGGATGTTTCTCCAAGGCCTGAGCTCTGATCAATTTAATTTCTGCTCTGACTCCAGAGCTTATGACCTAATCAGAAACTCTCTCACTGTCTTGCCAGGACCTGCGGGGCCACACGCTGTTTAATAAAGCAGGTTCGTGATTAAACTCAGGCAATAAGGAATGCAATTACACTGCAAAATGCAAATCAAGCTCTCAATATTGTACTTGAATACTCAACTCTGACTTTTTAATTTCTACAAATTCATGAGATATTGTAAAAAAAAAAAAAAAATATATATATATATATATATATATATATATATATATATATATATATATATATACTGAAATGCTTAGATTTTTTTAAAATGTTAGCTTTTTAAAAAACACGTTGGATCACTTTTGCTCGCCTGATTGTTTGTCAAATATAAACAGCCCTTGTTTAACCTTCCATTTGGTGATGGTGAAAGTAACCTTCAGGGCATTTGTAATTTTTTTTTTATTATTATTAGATGACATTTTGTAAACAAATTTACTAACCACCATGACATAGATCTGTTCTGTCAGAAGCCGCGGCTCCAGTGGGCAGCGTCAGCGCCGGCCGCTCTGATGCCAACTTTAATGACAAAACTTTTACCAATTTTGCAAAAATATTCATCATAATACCCTTCTTTGTTTCTGCTCTAGCCAGGCTCTCTTCATTTTCTAAAACATATCTCCTTCTTGTCCTTCTGCGGCCAGCATATTTTCTGTTCTGTAGTTTCCATAGCAATGGCAGCCGGTGCCCATGACGACCAAACATTCTAAACTGGAGCCGGATCCCTGAGAGACGACTGCAGCCTCTTCACCACCTCCATTTCACAAGTATTGTCTTGTCTTTCACTCCGTCTCCTTTGACTTTTCCTAATCATTGTTTACGATTCCATATTCTTAAAAACTTACATTTTTGATACCTATATACTTCTGAAAAACTCCACACAAAAAAAGGAAAAAAAGGCCCCAAAAAGTTCTGCCGCCGAATAATAGAAACCAAAAACATTTTAATTCATGCAATATTTTCTTTCACATTTAAACCACTTATCTCATTCTAACCGTATAGAAGAAGAATCCATAAAATAAATGATTGCTGTCTATGGTAGTAAAGTAAAACACATTCGCATGATGTTGATCCAAGATGGCAGCTCAACAAATTTTCACAGCAGATGCTTTTGATACAAAATGCAATTCTGATTCTTGTAATGGGACGTGGGGCAACCGGTGTTTAACTAATGGGAATTAAATTTTGCCATAGAAAACTAATTCATTGAATGAGGAAATATTTGTGATGTGTAGGATTTGCTTTCGGTAGCAGTACACTGTATGGAGAAATATTTTTTTATGGACACATGAACATACTATTTTTTTAACATTCAATTCCTTATTCGCTATTAGAAAAACCTCCACTTTTCAGAGATGTTCTACTAGAATTTAGGAGTGTGCTTGTAGAGATTTATGCTCATTCAAAAACAAAGGTGTTAGTAAGTCAGGTACTGGTAAAGGGGGAGGAGTTAAGTTTCTAATTCATCCCTTTAGTGTGCAATAAAGTGGACATCAAAGCTATATAGCCAATCAAGAACTTAAAGCGGGGAAGTGCTAGCTCAGTGGTTAAGGCTCTGGGTTACTAATCAGAAGGTCTGGGATTCAAGCCCTGGTATCACCACTCTTGGTGCCTTCAGCAAGTCCCTAAACCCTCTGTGCTGCAGGGGCACTGTAACATGGCTGACCCTGCTCTCTGACCACAGCTTCCTACTTTTCTGGTAAATGTGAAGAAATAATTTCAATGTGGGATCGATTAGGTATTCTAAATAAAAAATATATATATTTTTCCATATTTAATCCACATTTTTGTCATTCTGACTGTATATGGGAAAATGCAAAAATATTTAATCACTATTGTTGTTATGCCACTGAAACACATTCTTATGATTTGAACGCTAGACACCCAAAATGGTGCTTTCTTTCTTTTTTAAAGGACACGTGGATATTGGAGCATCTGGTGTTCATATCTACCATTGCCTACCATTTACAGTAAGGTATATACAAAAATCATCCGACAACCAACCTGCATGAAGATACACGATATCAATGATATGAGACCTCAGCTAAATTGTTTGTTGTAAATGAAATGAGATGCAATTTATGCTAAAACCAAATCCCCTAAACTGCTCTTTTTTGTCTATTAGAGTTTGATGAGATTGATGTCAGATATTAGAGGACTATTACACCCACAATGTTTGACACCAACGGACTTCTTTATTCCACCCACAAACTTGTTCTAAAACTATCCTGATTTGATGTAAACAAAAATAATTGGCATCTTTAAAAAAGAATCCTTCAAAATGTCAGCTCTGTCACGTCAGCTCGGCCCATCAGTGGAAGAGTTAAGTGTTTTTAAAAAGTCTCTCCTAAAAGTAAAGTCCCTATTTTGTCTTTGTTTAAGGGGGGAGAGGGCAGGAACTGGGGCGTGAAGACGTTGAATGACTAAAGAAAGAACCCAAACTGAGACATGAAGAATGACAAGTGGGTGGATGGAGGAGCTGAACGTCGATTCTCCAGAGGAACGGGAAGGCTTTTGGGACAGAAGTGTTATGTTGGAGGGAAGTGTGACACAAAGAGAGTGTTCCAGATGGAGAGGCTGTGGAACAGGAAGCAGGGGCCCACGTGTTGCTAGAAATACTCCATGGTATTAGAAAGCACTTATTTGCATAATCAGATGTTCCAAAAATTGGTGGTGAAGCCAATGTGTTTGCTTTCTATGAATTGTTTTGACTTTTTTAGCTAAGAGGAATTGAATTGTAGTGATGATTGGTAGAGACTACAGTATACAAACAAATCATTTTTGGACACCTGATAAGAAGATTGGTAAGAAATAAGATCTGTAAAATCGTCTATGGTCAGTGATGTCTTAGATGATAAGCTGTTGGACTTCTGATCAGAAGGTCATATGTTCAAATCCCAACACTACCAAGCTGCCACTGCTGGGCCCTTGAGCAAGGCCCTTAATATGTACAGTCCAATCAACATGTAGTTTCTATTTGCTATTAAAACAGCTCTCACTCTTCTGAGAACATTTTCCATTACATTTTGAAGTGTGACTGTGGACATTTGTGCTCATTAAACCACAGGAATGTTTGTAAAATCAGGTACTGATGTAGGTGAGGTGAGGAGTGCAGTCAGCTTTCTCATTTATCCCAAAGATTTTTGAGTAGGGTTTGAGCTCTATATCAGGAGATCTTCCGCTTCAATACATTTATAGCATATCTTCATGGAGCTGACACATGGGCATTGTCATGCTGGAACAGGTTTGGTTCTCCTAGTTCAAGTGTAGCATCCAAATATGTCCTACAGTTGTGTGCTTCCAACTGTGTGGTAACAGTTTGTGGAAGAACCACATATGGCTGGAAAAGTCAGGTGTCCTGATACCTATGTCCATATATTGTACACAAAATCTTCACACAGGCTCTCGTGGACCTTGCTAGCTTCTCATATAACGCCTAGTCCTCACCAAACCAGCAGACCGTCCCATACTCCTGAGCGACGATTGCACATCATAACCTCACTAAAATACAGATGGACCTTCAGCACCTGACCACAGTAAACAACAGAGGAGGAAGGAAGTGAGATGATATACGGCTGGCCACAGGGCATGCTTCTTGAGCCATAACAGAGGAAATGCATTCCGATCTCGCAACCCAAGCGCTCTTTACAGGACATCGTGCATATTTCATAAAAATGGAAAAACAGCTGCAACAAAGAGCAAATTTCACACTTCGCCGCCCACCGTATTTGCACACACTTAGTAGGGAACACGGACGGGTTTGAGATGGAGCGTGAGTAGCATCTGTTTTAGAAAGAGGAAACGTGTTTGCTTTTTTTTCCCTAAAGACATATTTGATATTTTATAGCTTCACTTCATTTCTATAATACAATCTATAGAGACCTTATAAAAAGAAAAAAAGACACAATTGTTGGGCAAACAGAGATTTTTATTCATTGCCATAAACCTTGTTTGGTCATTCTTCTGAAAATAAACACAAATAAATACAATGTATGAATAAATACTAATAAAAAAAATAATCAAATAAGCATTTTGTGCAAAGCGCTAAATATATTTAATAAAATTACACAATATAAATATTAAAAATGTTTTAGCTGTGATGTGACTTTTTTTACTTTTTCTGCAATTTCAGAATCAAAATTCAAATTGGAATAATTTTTATTGCCAAATATACCTGAGAAAACAAGTCATTTGTTTCTGGTTTAGAGCAAATTAACAGTGACGGACTGAACAAGATTGTAGAAAGCTTCATCTTTGTAGAGGCTTTTCAATACTTTTATTTTCATACATACACACAGCATCAGTCAAGGACACGAGACAGGAGTCTTTTTGATTCCTTGGAAAAATCTGTTGAGAAGTGCAGGTTAATATGAAAACGAAAGAAAGAAAGAAAGAAAGAAAGAAAGAAAGAAAGAAAGAAAGAAAGAAAGAAGAGGACGGCTTTACTAAGTGGGATATATATATATATATATATATATTTATATAATTATTTTGCTTACATAATTACATACTGCTAATTTCTTTCTTTCTTTCTTTCTTCTTTCTTCTTTCTTTCTTCTTTCTTTCTTTCTTACTTTCTTTCTTTCTTTCTTTTTTCTTTCTGTGCAACTTAACTGTTATTTGATATATTTATTTAAATATGTCTTTATTTATTGGTTTCTTTGATTTAGCTTTAATGCTTTTCATGAATTTTTTCTCTCTTTACCATTTATTTTAAAACAAGACATTTTATAAATTCTATATTTATAAAAAAAATAATATAAATTCTATATTTTAGTCATTTTAGCAGTTACCAATAATAATAATAATAATAATAATAATAATAATAATAATAATAATAATAATAATAATCAGAAGAAGAAAACAGAATAAAAGAAAAACATTTTGTTACATTTCACTGAGTAAAGAAAATCATCTTCCTCCTTAGAGCCCTTAGTGGTTTCAGAACAGACGTTTGACTCATTGTCTCAGTCTCTCCCACGACTCCAGGCTTTTGTCTTTCTGTCTCACTCTCATTCCCACCTACACAAATGAGACTTATCCACTCAGGCCTCGTTAGCGCAGGCTGCTTCCCTTTCCGTGCGTTTAATGTTAAGTGTAACATCTATAAGTACAAACTTTTGTCTCCATTACTGTCTCACTCAGTATTTCCTTAACTTTCTAATTCATTGTCTCTCTTTCTCACTGTCTCACTCAATGTCTGCACTTTTTCTCTTACTCGCTCTTTCACAGCTCTTATTGTCTCTCTTGTAATGTCTTACTCTCACGCACTCTCACCCAATGTCTTTCTCGTTTTACAGTCTTACTGTCTCTCTTACTGTCTCCTTAACTCTCACAATCACTGTCTTTCTCTCTCTCTCATAGCTCTTATTGTCTCTCTTCGTACTGTCTCTCACACTGTCTTTCTCATATTTTCTCTCTGTCTTTTACTGTCTTCCCTGTCTCTCTTAGTGTCTCTCTTACTGCGTCTTTTTCTTTCTGACTCTCCCAATCCTTGGCTCACTCACTGACTCTTTTCTCTTTTTTTCTCTGACTGTCTCAATCCCTGTCTCGCTCTGTTTCTATCATTGTCTTACTTTGTCTCTATCACTGTCTTTTTCTCTTCCTGTCTCGCTCCATATTTAATCACATCTCACTTACCTTCTCTCTCACTGTCCAACTTCCTGTCTCTCTCACTCTTATTGTCTCTATTATAGTCTCTTTCAGTGTCTCTCTTACTGACTCTTTTTTCTACGTTTCTCACTTTTTCTCTCAGTGTCTCTCTTAGGAAACGAATAATGAAAAAAGAAAATGAAAGCAAATCTAAAGAAACCCCAAAACCCCAAATCTAAAAGCCGAAGTGTGTCTCGCTTCATGTCTCTTATTGTGCCTTATAACCTAAAGATCAGCCCATATTGAAGATATTTATAAACTTGCTCATTGCATTAAGCGTTTCCATGGCAACTGAACATGTGCTGAGCTAAATACAACGACCAACTAAGACTGAACCAGTCACGGCTGCATCACCCTGGGATATGTTTAATACCAAAGAATATCATCAATTAGTAAAATACATTCCAATAAACTCAAATCATTTTCAAAAGCGGACTAAAATAAATACAGCATGTTTCCGTGATCAAATGAATATTTAAATCTGAAATCAAGGGTAATTTGAATTGGAACGCTGACTGCAGCCCAGGCCTCCTCACCTACATCAGTACCTGACTTTACTACCACCCTTTTGAATGTGTAATAAACACAAATCTCCAAAATTCTAGTGAAATATCTTTCAGAAAAGTGGAGATCATTATAACAGCCAATAAGGACTAAATATTGGGAAACAAAAGCTAATTTTTGTTCAGGGGTCCACAAAGTTTTTTTTTCTATATAGTGTTATTCTTTGGACCATAATAACAGAAGTCCAAAAAAAATACCAAGGCATGTGGTTCTTCAAGTCCTGGGAATTGTCAATTTTTTTTTACCAAAAGACAGAATAAATGCCAACACTGAAGATTCGAGGCAGTGGGTGGTGGTGGTTTCTCAATGGCTCTTTGACACGTTGCTGTAACTAATGAGGTCTGCAGTGTGTAAATAATGACTCAGGCTCAACCACAGCAAATCTCCTGGTGTAAAAGTGCTACAGCATGCACCCTGTGTGAAATGTCCAGTTTGTAAAAAGGACCAGAGTCAAATATGATGTGGAAGGATGTTCTCAAAGACCAGTGTTGTGACAGTGTGAGCGTTGCTGTGGCCGAGTCGTTATTTATACACTGCAGCCCTCATTATTTACTGAGAGATGAAAAATGGGTTCAGTACACATGTGCATTATTCCTATTATTTTCAGTTAAGAGGACTTGGAAGATGTTTGTGTTCTCTAAATGCATGAATGCAAATAGGACTAGATTACGGCAAGTGATGCTTTCCATCAGCCACTGCACCGTCACGGTCTTGAGTCTGATTTGTCTTTTATTTGCCGTGTTGTGTTTATTGGTGTGACACTGTTGTACACTGTATACTTCCCATTTGCTCTTATAATAAACTTCACTATTTTGGGTAAGATGTTCCACTAGCTTTTGGAGTGAGCTTGTGGAGATTCATTCAACCACAAAGCTGTTATTCAGGTACTGATGGTGAGGTGAGGAGGCTTGGGAGATCTTCCTCCACTCCAACGCATGTTGAGCATATCTTCATGGAGATGAAAATGTCTGAGATGTATGTTTCTGTATTGCATTCCTTCACAATCAAATATTTTCATTACAGATTTTATTATCAGCATCGACTTGAGTGAAAAGTACACACCTGGGGACAAAAACAAAAGCCCCAAATGGCAATTATGAAGCTTTTAATGGGTAAATTATTGGTCAGAAAATAAGCAAGAAGGAAACAAATGCACTGAGACTCTCTTGGGCCACAGTTTGCTCTCTGAGTTTTCCTAATGTTGGTTTGCTTGAATTTATGGAGAAAAAGAAAACATTAAGAATGATATTTTCCCCCTTTTACTAGAAGAATCAAACCTGTTTCAGCATCACAATGCCCCTGGGCATAAAGCCAGCTCCTTGAAAATGTCCTTTTCATGGGTTGTAGTGGAAGATCTCCTGCTTTAGAGCTCTGTACCCGACTTTACTAACACCCTTGTGGTTCACAAGAATGAGCTCAAACCTCAACAAGCACACGCCAAAATCTATGGAACATCTTCCCAGATGAGTGGAGGGAATTTTACAAGAAAATGGGGACTAAATGTGGAATGAGATGTTTAAAAAGCACACAATCTTATAGTCAGGTGTCCACAAACTTTTGTGGATACAGTGAATCTTCATGGATGTTTTTTCTTTTTTTTCCCGGAGATGAGTCATTATTTGGTGATGTGCCATATCTGATACAGCATCTGCAGAGCCTGAACACAAGCTCATAGATAAATCAAGGGCTGATGGAACAGGGAGAGATTTATATGATGTGTTTTATTTTTGCTTTTGCTTTTATTTCCTGACTAAAGATTTGTTGTTTAAATCATTAAAACCTTCATAGCTTGCTATTTAGAGCTTGGTATTTGGGCTTGCTATTTTTTTGCTCTAAGGTATGAAAGATTAAAGTTATCTATGTGGAATTTAGAGCTTCAAGTTTAATTTATGGGTATAGCATGCACTTGAGTTGGAGTGACCTCCACCAGCTTGTATTAAACCTGATGATCTACGTATCTTAGAATAATCAGAACACATGCTTTAATGGAAGACCAGCGGATCATCTGTCTCCTTATCATTCTGTACGCTACATCTACCTTTTTCAAAATAACCACCTGCATGTCTTCCCTCACCACATCCATAATTTTCCTCTTGCCTGGTGCCTCCGTCTCAGCATTCTTCCACCGATATACCCCCTGTTCCTCCTCTGCACATGACCAAATCATTTGAATTGCTTTTCTTTCACTTTGTCTCCAAAACGTTCTACCTTTAATAAACTCATTTCTAATCCTGTCCGTCCTCGTCACTCACGATGAAGATCGCAGAATCTTCAACTCTTCCACCTTCAGCTCCAGCTCCGAGTCCTGGCTTTTATTTATCAATGAGAAATAAGACAAAAACAGACAAAAAACAAAAATCCCAAATTTTTTAATTTTTTAAGGTTTTTTGGATCCCATTTTGCCTTTTGTCCCAATCCAGTGATATAAAATGAAAAAAGATAATTTTTTTAAACCCACTATAGTACCTTAATGCAGTTTTCTTGGGACTGTAATGAATACGGTCCGAGAGCAGGGTTTATTGAAAGGAGCAACACACTGGATATGAAAATAGTGGCAACAAAGCCAAAGCGTAAAATATACATCAATGCTGGAAGAAATTTAAGCTTTTGTGAAGTTTATCTGAAAAAAAAAAAAAGAACAATGAAATATTTAATTTTGGTGAGCAACACATGGGTTAGTATACCAGGGATGGCAGCCTCTGGTGGTGTGGCATGGAACTGCCATGATAGTCTGTCTCACACACACACACACAGACACTTAATCCTCATCTCTCCCTATTAACTTCGCAATATCTTTAACTCCAGCCTCATGTCTTTTTGTCAGTGGCAAAGTACAAAAATCCCAGATCTTTGAAGGTGTTCTGTAAATATTTTGACCCAAATTTTTCCTTTTATCCTGATCCATTAATGCATTTTGTCCAGATGTATTTTGTACAATATTTGCAACAAAATATCTTTTTTAAATGCATTTAATTGACTGTGCAGATCTTGTACAGAGTTTGGATTTTTTTCCTCGCTTAGAGATGATTTGGATAAAAGTGTCTGAGCGATGGATTAAATGTAAATACTTGCACACAAACCATCAAAAAAAAAAAAAAAAAAAAAAAGCTATAGAGCAAGGACATTAATAGTGCTCCGTCACCACAAAGAGAATTACTGTTATAGTCCACGCTGCCTGCCGGTGCAGTCCAGGATAATAAACAGCGTTGGCAGAAAAAAATAGCCGCACTGCAGAAAAAAAGGGGTTTCAAAAACGTTTATTTCCACTTATCCATCTTGCAGATATTGTGATTCGCAAAATGCATCATTATCCCCCTGTTTGTTGTTTCCTTCAATGCATCATGGTTTAAGTGTCTAAAGTGTGTTTGTAGTCTTGAGTGTGGCTTTTTAACATTAATGATTTCAAGCTGCAAAAAACAATGTGACGATCGCTTCACTGCGGCAGGGCTTTAATCCAAGTCGCGGTCGTACCACTCACAAGCTCGGTCAGACGCGAGGGCCTCGGTGAGACGCCGCCGTGTTTTCTCACCGAGGGATTTTTCAGCATGAACGGGACGCTGAGGGAAAAAAAAACCCAGTGTGCAACATGGGGAACATGGAGCAGACATTGAAAGGAAATCAAAGAGAAATGTCTCAGTGACATTGATAAGACTGAGTAGGTTTTCAGGATGATGAGGGACAAAACTGGAGCGCTGCCAATAATAGGATCACGTCAGGATAAATAATAGAAAGACAAAATAGCAGGAGGGGAAAAAATATATATAGAAAATCAGCACCGGATCAGCATCGGTGATATTTTGCCATTCGAAACAGTCGTACAGCTTTGCAAATTGGACGGGGGAATTTGTTTTCTTGCTGACATCCTGCACTGACGTGTCATGCTGCATAAGCAGGCCTGACTCAATTCCCTGAGAATTGACAAGAAACAGCAATATGGCTCAATTTCCTTAAAAAGTAGCCACTCAGGAACATGCCATCATTTTTTTTTTCTTTTAAGTTTCTCAAAAGAGAAAAGTACTTAAAAAATCTTTTTATTGTACAGCAATGTGGAATTCTCGCTACTGAAGTTTTTTTGTTTCTATTGTAACATATTCGCACATATTCATCATTGTGGTATTAAATGCTGATCTCTGATTGGTTGAAAAGTGTCAACTTACAACTGAGCAGTTAAGGGCGTTGCTCAAGAACCCAATAGTGGCACCTTGGTGCTGCTGGGATTTTATCTTGTGACCTTCTGATCCAATCCCTTAACCACTAAGTGAAAACTTTCTTTTCTGGAACAGCAGCTGAGACACCGGTTCATTCTTATGGTGAAGTTTGCTGTACAAAAAAGAAGTTTGCAGCTCATTGTTTAAGATATTGGACTTCTGATCAAGTTGTGAGGTCAAATCCTAACACCACCAAGCTGCTGGGGCAGCAAGCCCCTTGAGCAAGCCCCAAAACCCCCAACTGTTCCATCGTACTCTTGATATTATTGTATACCATACTGGATGAGGGTGTCTGCTGTGAATTAGAACGTTTTTTGTTTTTTTTATAAGGTGGGAATGTTTATAAGTGCTGATCAGAAGGCCAGGTGTTCAAGCCTCAGTATCAACAAACTGCGACTCTTGGGGCCCTTGAGCAAGGCCCTTAACCCTCTGTGCTCCAGGGGCGCTGTAACATGGCTGACTCTGAGCGCTGATCCCAGTTTTCTACAGCAAATCATATCAAATACGCGAAGAAATAACAATTTTCATGTGGGATAAAAAATAAATAACAGTGCAAGTGCAATAATATTATAAACTACTTTCTTCAGGTTTGGCTTGAGGCTGCAATTCTCATGAACAGTTTGCATTTAGGTGTCCATCAGTGTCCATCAACCTCAACAATGATGGAATTGAATCGTAATGAATGAACATTCACCTAGATTATAATATTAATGATCAAATTTGCATCTGTAATCTATTCTCCTCTAAACTCCTGTGATGTACAACTCCAGATGTATAAAAAAGCAATATGTAGTGAAAATCCTGTGAAAAAAAAACATTTCTGTCTGCGTATACCTGCTTTGTGCTCCCCTGATTAAGAACCCTATTTGAGTCCTGGTTTTTCCCTCCTTAGTCACCAGGCATTGTGCTGTAATGCAACTGTTACACCGTGAGCCACTTTTCATTTTCATGTTGTCCTTATTTCAGTTGTTCTAGTTTTCCATGCTTTTTTCATTTATTACTCGTTTATTTATTTACTGCATTTGCATCCAACCCCACAGGGTTCTGTGACAGAAATCTTGGCCTGAATATGGATGCAGCAGAGCTGTAAAAGGAAGGATTTGGCAGAGCAGGTCTTTCTTCTCAAAGCAGAACCAACAGCAGCTTGAAACACTGGCAGGAAATAAGATCACAGCAATGCTGGAGAAATAGTCATGGGAAAGGGGAGAGGGTGAAAACCCACATCTGGGTTCTTGTTGTCTTGTGGGTCTCCATTCCTGCTCTAAGGAAAAGATTATTTTGCCTCCAGCTGATGACTTCATCCCCACTATCCTGCCCTACTAAAGATGATCAAATGTATAAAAATTTATACTGGATATTCTGAAGGGAAAAACTTAAACTAAAATTACAAGAAACAAACATAGCTATTAAATGTATACATTATTTTATACAACTTAATAACTTATATTTATCTCTGTAAACATGCACTGAGACAATATCCATTGTTGAGCTCTACAAATAAAAAAGAATAATTTTTTTTTTTGTCCACTTGCTCAGTTGGGGGTGTTTTCAGCCCCCTGTTTGCCTTGATACCCTTATAGTTATGGTTTTTGGTCCTACTGGATTTTCTGTCAATTTCAGGACAATATATACCAAAATCAGCTTGTGTGCACTCACAGTGACTTTAGACTTCAGATATCTAAATCTAATTTTTACACCATATGAAAACAACACCTTCTCGTATGTAAAACAGCCCTAACTAGAATGTGAAATACAATTGGAAAGCATAAGGTAGCTCAGTATGTAAGCTCTGAATATTTGGTTTAAATTTATCTAAAATTATTTACTTTTATTTTATTTGCCCACTGAATACTAATGTTTCTTCTACTTTAGGACATGATACTGTCATTTCCTTTTTTCTGGCATGTTGAAGACCCTGTTGTGTTGATAGTTGATGCGGTGTTGAGGTGAACAATTTGATTTGTAATTTAGAAAATAAAGCCTTAAAATCAACTGTTTTTGGCTCTTCACTAACATGCGTCTTGGTGTTTAGGTTTAGTGCGTCTTTGAGCCGACGTTCAATACTCAAGTACTGTTCAAATCATATACTCTAAAACCTTCTTTCAGCTTCTCCCATTAGGGGTCGCCACAGCGGATCATCCGCATGTTTGATTTGGCACATGTTTTTACGCTGGATGCCCTTTCTAACGCAACCCTTCCCATTTATCTGGGCTTGGGACCGGCACTAAGAGTGGCTGGGGTTGGTTCTCTGACCCGGGATCGAACCCGGGCCGCAGCGGTGAAAGCGCCGTATCCTAACCACTACACCACCAGGGGACTCTAAAACTAAGGTCATATTGGAATTGGTGACTTTTAAAATGTAATGGAGTAAGTTTGGCAGTAAGACATCTATGCTTTTAGTTATGTATGATTTTCAGGTACTTTTTCCACCTCTGATTATAATCAATGCAAAAAATTGACTTTGTAGAATGAAAAATGTGGAGTGGAAAAGATGGGTCATGTGACCATACATTTTTATTTTTTTTTTTTAGCTTTCCTCTCCCTTAAATCTGTACTTTCGCCGCAATTCTTTGTGATGATAGTCGCAGAACAGCGTGCATGCCTTTTTTGGGGGGTTGGGGGATTCACTGGGTCAGTGTGCGCTGAGGGACAGGGACTGTGTTTGTCTTAATTACTTAGCTGAAGCATCACAGCTGTCTGGTCGGTTTATGAAATTGTGTCTGAGCGTCAGATTAGGCTTCAGATGAATTCCTTCGGGCTTGCGCCGTGACCGTCTGCCTCGGTACTCTCTTCATCTCTTCATCAGCATGTCTTTGTCTTCACCTAAACACAACCCCATTTTAAACACCCCCCCCCCCAAGCACCCGCTCTAAACACACTCATCACTATCTGCAATATAAACTCTGCAGCATCTGGGGAAATCCTTCACGCAAACTCGATCCAAATTGTATCGAAATCGAAATGAGAAACTCAGGTGTGTATTCCATCTGATGGTTTTGTTTTCTTATAATATTATCCACTTAGCCAATTAAAATAAAAAGAGTAAGCTGTATTCCTGAAGGACTCACAGCCATATCTGCCTCAGAGTCGACATTCTTTACATTAAATAAAAATGGAGGGATAATTTGAACCATGCTGGAAAAAAAACGCAGAAATTTGAGATTTAGAATCCAAAGCCACATGACTTCAATACACTATGTAGACAAAAGTATCATCAGACACCTGACCTTTCTAGGCATATGCTTTTCCCCAAACTGTTACCCCAAAGATTTGAGGCACACAGTTGTATAGGACGTCTTTGGATGTAGTAATATTACATTTTCCCTAGAAACCCAAACCTGTTCCAGCATGAAAACGCTGCTGTGCACAAAGCCAGATTTATATAGATATTTTTTCATGGATTGGAGTGGAAGATCTCCTGATATAAAGCTCTAAACCCTATTGAACAGCTTTAGGGAGAATGTGAATGCTGACTCCACCCCCAGCCTCTTTATCTCACCTACATCAGCACCTGACTTTACAAACACCCTTATGGATGAATGATCCCTCCACAAATCTGCACAAGCTCACTTGAAAATCTAGAGGAACATCTTCCTAGAAGAGTGAACAGCAAATGAGGACTAAATGTAAAATGGAAAGTTCAAAAAACGAAGCACAGACTAATTATATGGTCAGGTGTCCACAAACGTTTGTAAATGAAAAAGGGAGAATGAGGTAATCAATGTTGTGCAAAATAAAGAAGAATGAGGTCGTCAACATTGTACAAAAAAGGCAGAATGAGGTAAAAAGTATTACGCCATAAGAAGACAAAAGCATAATCAGAGTTATTGGCCATTTAACGTGGACTATACGAGACAAAACAGAAAAAGAGACAAAACAGACAATACAATACAAAACAGACAATAGGAGACAAAACAGACAATACAATACAAAACAAACAATAGGAGACAAAACAGACAATACAAGACAAAACAGAAAAAACGAGACAAAACAGACAATACCAGACAAAATGAGTATTAAAAATACAAAGTAAATATACAGAGTATATGACAAATCAGTAATGTACATAAAGTATGAGACTGTATGGTAGTGCAAATAACTGTATTGTGCGTCACATAACAGAACTTTTGTACAATATACAGTACGTACAAAAATGAGCTGGTAATTGTTGTGTAAAAAAAAAAGAAGGATGAAAGCTGTAATGCGTTCAGAGGCAGGGGCTTTATCATTAAAGTGCCCCAAAAAACATAATCCATGGCAGAAACGTGTAGGAAATGCGTGTAAAAATAAATAAATAAAGGAATAAAAAAGAAGCAAAAGCACAATAAAAGACAAACAAATTAAAATCTAAACGTAGAAGAGTTGCGGTTTTTGAACTTTGAAATTGAACTTAGGTGTGATAAACCACAGTTTTAACAGGGGGCAAACACTTTTTCACACAGGGCCATGTAGTTTTGTATTTTGTTTTCCCTTAATAAAAATAACCTTCATTTAAAAAACGGCATGTTTCGTTCACTTGTGTTGTGTCACGTTTACTAATATTTTAATTAGTTTGAAGATCTTAAACATTAAAGTGTGACAAACAAGCAAAATAATAAGAAATCAGGAAAACCCCTGTATATATATATATATCATTTTTTAAAGAGAGTTTTTACTCGTAAGTTTTTCTGTTCATCTTTTATTTCATTAGTTTAAAAAAAATATTTTTACATGTGCTTTTTATACAATATTTATTTTTATGCATGTGACCTTTTTATGCCTAATTTTCTGTTTGATTTTTCTTTTGTGCTAAATTACTCTATGGAACATTTGCTTTTACAATAGACTTTTAAATAATGGATTATTTTATTTTGACACTTTTATTTTTACATGTGAAGGTTTTAAATGCTTGATTTTAATTCCCTTTTTATAAATTCTTTATTTTTTTATTCAGTGTTATAAATGATACCATTTTGATTTATTTCAGACACAATTAAACTCTTTTTTTAATGACTTTTTTTCTCCAGATGATTCATTCATGAACACATGATTTTTATATTAAATTCATTTATTTTCACATGGAAACTTTCATGCAATTTGTTCAGACGTGCCGTTTCAGAACATAAAATCTGACGTCCCGTACCCGTAACTGATTAAATTCTGGTCTGTTCCTGATGTACATCATGCTAATTAAATTTTTCCCCTCTGTTAGCTGACACTACATCCAATCAGCCATAATGGCCACTTTAATAGGTTCAGGATTTTTTCATTTTCTCCTTTTATCACTAAAAAGACTGGTCAAAAGCTTTTTTTTATGGAGGATTTTTTTTAGCCCTTTGTTTTAGCCGTAAAAGCCTGTATGTGCTTTCCAAAGTCAAAGTATGAATAAGTAAATAAACCAGCAAATACTCAATACCATCATGATTATTAATGTGTGCTTGGAGGCAAGAAGGCAGGAGTCCTCAGGACTATAAACCACTAATGGTACTAATGGGGGGGATTCACCAATGGAAATTAACTTTTCCATTAAAAAAAATCCTGACGCTTGCAATTTACTAAAAAATATAAAAAGCTTTTAGTACATAGTAATAAGGTGATCGGGAACTGTTTTGCATTTTTGCCTCATTGCTTATGCGTTTAAGCTCGGTTTCCTTTGGAAAGACCAAAACAGGGGGCGGAGATTCTTGCAATGAACCGTCTATTCCCATCAATCAACCTGATAATGTGTAATTACTCGCTGTCTGTGAGCAATCTGGGGGACGGCTGCTGTTTGTTTTTAGCTGAAACGCCAATGACTATGAGGAGATTGTCTTATCTGGATGAACACTAGATTTAGATCTCTAGATCACTACATATCTGGTTACCCTAAAGTTAAGATTATGCTGGTTGACCATTGCTGGTTTCCTCCTCCTCCTCCTCCTAATAATAATAATAATAATAATAATAATAATAATAATAATAATAATAATAATAACAGTTATATAAGGAAGAAGAGGCATCCCAACCACCATCAGCATAATCAGCATCATCAGCATCTCTACATTCTGGATAAGAGCATTTTTAAATGATGTAAATCTAAATAATATTTGATTAAACTCATATTTAGGGGGCGTGCTATTCTAAATAATTACCTGGCCCAACATTAACCAATTGGCTGCTTCAATCTACACCACAGGGTTTATTAGACTAGTCATACCTTTTTGTGTGTTTTTTCGTATAACCACTGGTGGCGCTGTTGTACTAATACAAAAAAATAAAAATCCAAAATCATTCTCATTAAAACTTTAATTTTTTAATTCATCAAAGATCTGTGATGGGAAAGGCAAAAATGAAAACTATTATAGATTTTTTTTATGTAACAAGGAAGAAATTACAGCAAAAAAAACCCAAGCAAAATAAATAAATAAATAAAAATCACGACAGATATGAATAATTGAAATCGATGCAGACATTTACATAATTATTCCATGATCTTTATCTAACTTCATGACACTAATATATACACTATATGGACAAAAGTATGTGGCCATTTAGTGGATCTGGCCATTAAGTTGTAAGCACATAATTGTAAAGATAATCTTAAAACATTAAATTGTTATATTTACATTTATGGTATTGGGCATTTCTGTCACTCGTACAACTGAGCAGCTATACAGTTGAAGGTCTTTTTCAGTTTAGTGACGCTAGGATTTGAACTCATCACCTTCAGAACCAAACCACAGCCTTAACCACTAAGATACCACCTCCCCTCCCCAAGGCCTCTATATTCCCAGTTTTCTTCACTGGAACTAAGAAGTCCAAACACTGTTCCTGCATCACACTGTTGTTGGCTTCTTTATTTCTGCACAAAGCAAGCTCTATAGTTTGTGGATTTGGAAGTGGAAGAACTAAAATGTCCCTCTTAAAACTCTGAACTCAACCTCATTGGATACATAACTATAATTGTCGAATTTTTGTGGGTTGTTTAGAGCAAAAGGTAATCAAATACCCTTATATTTTGATGGCTTTCAAGGAAGTGGTTGCTGGGCCCTTGAGTATGGCCCTTAACCTTCAATTGATCATCTGTACAACTGTAGGTCGCATTGGATAAATGCGACGGCCAAATGCAACAATTGTAAATTGCTTTAGTCACATCCTACAGCACAATACTCGGCAATTCATGTCACATTGTGAGTTCTTTCCCTGCATGCATTTTTTTCCTTCTATTCTTTGTTCTTGCTTCATCGATCAATGTTGATGAAACCATTCCGCAACGTTTGGAACACGGGCCCCAAACCACAGGAATCACTTTGTTATTCTTTTTGCTTAAGTAGATCATGACAGCAGAGCTTGAAATGTCGCACTGAATCTTCTCTTCTGTGCAGCCGGTAGTTCTGTGATCACTTTAAAACGACGTCCAGACTGCGAACAAGGTCCCAGATCACCAACAAGCATCACATTTTTGCATCGTGTACAGAACTTACAGTAAATTTACATTCATGTTAGATTTGATTTAAAAGCAGCAAAAAAAAAAAATCCTGGGGGGAATCTGCAGGTTTAGAGACAAGAAAACATGCTATATAAACCTAAATGATCTTTGTTTGTATGCATGATTTTAGCAAAAAAGAAAAAAGGACTGGATATAATTTGGGGATCTCTTGGGGCGATTTCTTACCTGTTTATCTAATCTGCAGAATACAAATCAGTGAGAAATTAATACACTTGTGAATGTGAATTGACTCTGTTGGAAAGGAACCCTGGTGTGATCCTATACCCAGTGTGGGTTCAACCTCTGATTTGCTAAACTGAGCCTTATGCAGCAAATTAAGCCAAAAGACAGAGCTGTAGAGGTTTCTACTCAAATGTGGCAAAGCATAATCCAAACAAGACAGTCACTAATGGTGCTGTAAATGTTGCTCAACACTGCACATGACCCTTCATCCTATGTTCCTATGACCATCCGCCTGCATGCAAATAAATCCTTTCTCTCAGGCGACTTTGTTGTTATTGTGTTCCACGATCTGAAAAAGCTTTTTTTTCCTTAGTAAAAATAAATAAATACATTAAACAATCTGTATTTGTATCAATTGAGAACATGTTGTTTGTTCATTACAAAAAGAATGCATTGGTATTGGGTTGCGTCCCGAGTCCGCGGCCTTCCGTGGCGCTCTGAAATGCAAATGAGAGTGTGGCTGCTTTTGTTTTCAACACCGTGCATTCCCATGCTGGACTCGAGCTTTGAATAGCCATGAAAGCAACACAGCAGGTACAGCAGTCTACTATGGCTTTGAAAGCGACAAAAAAAAATAAATAGGTGCCCCTGGACCAGCTGTCTGGAACACAATGTGAACGATTAGCATACAGCAAAAAATTACAAACATGGCTCGATAGGGGGTTTACAGGATTACAGGAACATGACGGCACCTTTGAAAGTCATCTACCGATCCAAATATCTGGCTGCTATTCTGGTTCATGAAAGTGAGACATGATCTTTAGGACAGGGTTGTTCTTCATGGTGGGTATTAGCAAAGAAAATGGAGGGATACATGCAGCTGTACTGAAACAAGAGTTTTAGGATCTACAGAAAAAAAACAGTTTTTTTTTTGCTTAATGCAACAGGGAATAGATTTCATCTCCTCAAACGAGTTCAAGTGGAACTAAATGAATTGAAATAGAGCTGAGTCATAAAACACAGCTCCCGGGATGGCAAAACAGCGGTTCAATAACGAGAAGAGAAATCAATAATTGGAATATTTGTGTGCCGCATGTCATTCCACAGTTAAGGACACATTAAGTGTGTGATTGAAAATGCTGCTCTCTGTTTGGTTTGGTTCGGTTTGAGAAGCCCATGGCAACCTGCTCACGATCAAGATGCCTTCACCGTACTGATTATTATTATTACACTGCACTGATTTTATAAATGAACACATTTACATAGGATACCATCAGCCTAAAACTCTTTTGGGAAGATTTATAGAACACTTTTTCTTTTTACATACAGATGTAAAGACTAGTTTAAGTGTTTCAGGAAGATGGCTGTTTGGAAATGTTATTTCATGAGTTATTGACACTGTAAAAGAGTTCTTCTCATGGTAAACATAGCCACAGATAAATAAAAAATTATTTGGACGTATGATAGAGTATTTCTGTGCCAAATACACTTTTTTTTCTTGCACAGCAATACAGTGCTGCCAGCATTCCTGTCACTTCTGGAATGTGTCCTACAGGGCACCTTTCGAAAGCGTGTCAAGCACCTTCTGTGATCTCCACAACAGTGTCAAAATGGCGACCTTTGAGCTTTATCATGCAGAATTTGCTCCTTTGTTCTAACTTGATGTCCATGTTGAGAGCACCAGTTAGCACCACACTCTTTAAGAGATCAAGATCACGGCAATTACCGTGCTTCATTCCATCACGGAAGATGCCGGCAGCGCTGCAAAAAAGTTTGTTTTTGGATGTGAGGGAAGAAGAATCTTGTTCAGTACTTACCATATAGAAAAGTCCTTCTGTAGTCATTGCTTCTGTTGTTCTTGTTCAGTTTCAGATCAGATATATATATCTAGCTGGATCGGATTGCTAGCCATAGTCACGCCACGCCTCCAGGAGCTCCAGCTCCAGGAGTGTTCGGAGAAAAGCTGTATCTTTCATTTATAAATTGGATTAAACTAAAGACTCTTCGGAAATGATGATAAAGAATACAATGGTACTCTGTAAAAACTGTGTTTGTTATTTCCGCAAAATGGTGCAATGTGCTGTAAAAGATAAGGAAATGTATTTACTAAAATAATTGTAATAAAAAACGAACCACGTGAACCTCACAATGACCTATTTTGTAACTTTGTTAAATCCAGCAGGGTCCGGCTTTAAATTATCAATGATGTAGAAAGAATGAGCTGAACTGACTTGAAGTAACATGCATTTCTGATTTATTTAATACTCAACGAGCTGCAGAAGTAAGTACATGTGACAATGTTCATTCACTTTAGTGTTTGCTTTAATAATCTATATGTTGTATACAGATTCTTAGTATGAGAAAACCTCAAACCATACAAACTTTTTACACTTGTTTCCCTGTGCTTTCGGATATGTATATACAATAACAAAGGCCTTCGCTAGCTTTAGGTAGAGCAGCCAATTGCATGCAATTGAAGGCGGGGCCTCTATAACCATAACCAACCTATGCACTAGTTCATAGCATAGCAAATTCAAAACAGCGTGAGCACAAGTAATTAAAATTTGCATATGTATGACACTCTGAATCCGAGCCGATCGATTGTACAGTGACTTTTAAAATATTAAAGAAAAAGTAAAAGTTTGTAAATAAAATCAGCAATCGCAATAGCGAAGCAATAATAAGAATAATAAAAGCCGGTCCAGATTACCTATCATATTTTTGTTTCCTTTATATTTATAAAGTTACAATTAATTAGTGAAAATGTAATTAATATGTGCATTTAAGTAAATACTGTATATAAAAGAACTAACTGGCTTTGTATGAATAAAAAGGTTAGAGATTTTTTTCAAGTACTTTTTATTTATTTGGGAAGGTGGAGCGAAGGAGGCCGGGGGGCCTCCAATATAAATTTTGCTGGGGCCTCCAAATGTCTTGAACGTGTGTAAGTAATATCAAAAGACCAATAAGTGCTATTAAATGGTTAGGGCTCTTAACTGGCTAGCAAGCTAAAGTTATAGTTTATTTGGAATCTGCACATCTTGCTGTAATGTCCATTTTGAAATTGCACTTCAGCACAAATCAAACCTTTTACAGCTAGTTATAAGTTCAGCAGACTCCCTTGTGGAGCAGAAGTGCAAAAAAAAAAAAAAAAAAAGTAGTCACTATGTATGGAGATCACAAGTTCATATCCTGATGATGCCACATGGCCTGGCAGTTGCCCGGAGCCCAAGAGAACAAAATTAGCCATGCTGTCTGGTAAGGAGGATGGTATTCTGTCTATACCATATAAGTCACAGTGACACTAGGTAATCATGGGTGTCTCTGTGTCCATGCATGCAGACGAGAGTAGATAGGACCTCCCTCTGAGTAAGTTCAATGGTATAAATTGATGCAGAATGTGCATTTCTGGATGGAATGTCTAGGAGAAAAGCAAGTGTCCACAAGACACATGTCATTTAGTAGAAGTAGTTCTGGATGGTGTTGTGGGTGGTAGGGGTTTGGGGGTGGGGGGGGATATAACATGGGCAAATTGGAAAGAAGAATAAAGGTCAGAAAAGCAACTATCAGTGCTGTGGTACTTGAAAAAACCAAACTGATAAGTTATGGTTTTGGAAGTTTACTCCATATTGATTGGTATCTGGAAACAAAAAATATATATAAACAACATCCGAGACCATAACATTAGAACATTTCTACAAATACTCGATCCCCTTTATAAGATATAAAATAAGTACAAAAATATAAACATTAGAACTTGTGTAAACATATACAGCACCTATAAATTGACTTGCAACACGCCTCATATAATCTCCCATTAGGGGTCGCCACGGCGGATCATCCGTATTCATGGTCCGCATGTTCGATTTGGTACATGTTTTTACGCTGGATGCCCTTCCTAACACAACCCTCCCTATTTATCCGAGATTGGGACCGGCAATAAGAGTGCACTGGCTTGTGCAACCCTAATGGCTGGGGTTGGTTCCCTGACCGGGAATCGAACCTGGACCACAGCGATGAGAGCGCCGCATCCTAACACTAGACCACCAGGGAACAATATAAATCACACAGGTATTGGAACATCCAGGTTTTCCAGGAATATGTGTTTTTTTCCCCCCAGACTGTTTCCACAAAGCTGGAGGCACACAATTGTATGTCTTTGGATGCGGTAGAATACAAATTTTTCTTCACTTAAACTAGGAAATCCAAACCTGTTACAATGCTCCTGTGCACAACGCTTAACCACACAGAAAGAGTAAGTCTTGGGAGGAACGACAACCCAATTTCAGACCAGAAATTCCCACATTTCAGACCAGAGTTTTGTTTAAATATTTTCAGATATATAATTAAGATCTTTTTCTGACATCCTTTCTCCATTTCCAATCTTGTCCTCCTCTTAATCGGTTCATTTCACGCTCACTAGAGTAGAGAATATCAGATAAGTCACTGCAGACAAGCTCACCTTATACAAACTAATAGTGCAAAATGGTTCAACAAGTCAAACATTTAAAAACACACTCTATGATCGATCTCAAAGATAAATTTCATTACAATTTTCGGGAATGAAAAAAAAATATATATATATATATATATACTGAAATTACCTCCTTCTGTCTTCCAGAATAATCTGTGTGCTTTGGTCTTCTAGGGGTGAATAAAACTGCTAATTGCCAAACTGATGAGCACCATAGGACACTCTTTTAAAACCGTGCAATTATCTTTGTGTTCAAAGACATGCTGATGATCTAGACCCTGACATCTGCAGTCTTTTTCTTGATAGCTCATATTAGCAGATCACTGCTCACTGCTAAATGGTGGTTAGTAATTAAAAGGTTACGTTGTTGCCCTAGGAATTGATTGTCGAGTCAAACTACTGTAAAAACGCCCATTGTTTTGGGTTTTTAACTTTTTTTATTTTATCCCAAAAACCAGCCTGGTCTCTGCTAACCCATAATAACCACTAACCAGCAAGAGTAAAAGCTAATGCATGCTTTATCTGAAGCATGCTGCTCATGTGTCATATACTCTCTTGTACACGAATGAAGATATCCATGACTGGCTAATGTGTGACTGGAGAGACACAGTATTCCCAACCGGCATGGCCAAACTCCAAGCCACGTTATTGCCTGGGGAAAAAAAGAAACTATTAAATAAATAAATAAATGTTTTACTTTAATGACCAGTGCATTCATGATGATGACAATTTCGTGGCAGATATCAATATTAAATCCTATACCATATAAACAGGGTTATTCAAAAAGAATGAACCGATATCATGACGCATTTCTTCAGTTCTCAAGCATCGTCATGGAATGAATCAGTGACCATTTGAAAGAGAAGTTATCTAAGTTGATTGTGAGTATAATACTTGTGAATTGGCTGGAGTTTTGTTTTACTTTTTCTTAATAAAATATTGCGTAATGAAATCGGTTTATTCTTTTTGAATAACCCTGTATATAAATATTGATATTGATAGAAACAGTGGTATTGAGTAAAAGACAGGAGGTGGAGCTGGAGGTAGCAGAGGTGAAGATGTTGAGGTTTTCGTTGGGAGTGACGACGATAGACAAGATTAGAAACAAGTTTATAATAGGGACGGTGCGTGTAGGACGTTTTGGAGACAAGGTGAGGGAGGTAAAATTGAGATGGTTTGGACATGTGCAGAGAAGGGACATGGGGTATATCAGTAGGAGAATGCTGAGGATGGAGCCACCAGGAAGGAGGAAAAGAGGAAGAACAAGGAGGAGGTTTATGGATGTGGTGAGAGAAGACATGCAGGTAGTTGGTGTGAATGAGGCAGATGTAGAGGACAGAGGGGTATGGAGACGGATGATCCACTGTGGAGTCCCCTAATGGGAGAACATGAAAGAAGAAGAAAAAAAAGATAAATATTGATATTGATAGATATTCTTCTTTCGGCTGCTCTCCTAAGAGAGTCACCAGATGAAATAAATGAATCTAATTTAATGTTCAAAATCTGTGATATAGAACTGGTTTATGTAAAAAGCTGATCAACCCTGGAGGTTGTTCTAAAAGATGAGGAAAGTAGAAGTTGTTGCTATGAAAGTCAAAAAGGAGTTTTTTTACCATGAAAGATACATCTATTTACAGCAGAGAGAGAGAGAGAGAGAGAGAGAGAGAGAGAGAGAGAGAGAGATAGAGAGAGGAAACATTTTACATCATATGCAAAGCAAATGAATTGTAAAATTACAGAAAGCTTCAAGGCCTGAATTTGGATTTGCAAAATGTAATCTATTCAGTTGACAGAAGAAGATATTTGAAATGCAGAAGTATGCTGATACACGTCACAAACAACAAGCAGAAATGTAAGTCAGTGAAATTAATGTAAATAAAATGTGATTTTATAAAATGTCACAAAAACTCAAAAAATCAAATCCCACATTTCTTTTACAGATACTGTATTTTTCCTCCCGGGGTAATATTACTTGCAAGTCAGCATCAATTCCAGCTGAATTCTGACAGAAATTACTTCACTTCATGCATGACCATGGATCCAAAGGTCTCATGTAGCTTTTCATGGTCAGCAAGTAAGTAATTATGAACAGCAGCTCAACCAGATTACTTTTACCCTGAGGGAGTGAGTGGACGTGAGTCCTGAAGCCAGAGTCACCAAGGCCAATGAGGCGGCTCTCTACTCAAGCCCCAGCCCTGCTTCCGGACCTCTCTTGTCCAGCCTGATGCCTTTCCCCTGTTGGATCACACTGTTTTTTGTCTCTGCAGAAGATCTTGTTTTGACTCCTGGCTCTCTGGAGGATCTTGCTCTGTCGTTGTTCCTGCAGAGGATTTCACTCCATATGATGTATCTGGAGAGGATTTAGATGAATTGTCTCTCTTTAAAGAGGCTCTTACTTCATCTGTCGTCTTTGTAGATGATCTTTTTCTGTCTCCTGTCTCTGCATATAATCTCATTCTCATGTTTCCTGATCTTACACTGGCTCATGTGTCTGAGGAGGATTTTTCTTTGACTCCTGGCTCTCCAGAAGATACTTGAATCTGCAGTGGACCTCACACCACCAACAATTTTCCAGAAGATAGCTAGCATTCTGAAGGATGATGCTTCTCAATCAACATCACAAAAGACATCTCTGTACAAAATGGTTTTCCAGAAGACTTTGCTGAGCTCCTTTGCTTCGTGAATATCCTTGTAGCTTTGTCTAACATGTCTTCACTCTTAATCTTATCCAACATTGCCTTGAAACTGAGGAACATTCCACCCAGATCCAGGACTAAATCACTTTCCAACTTTGCCGTTAAACAGTGTTGCACTTGTTTGGTTTTCATATTTTTTATTAAAAAAAGTTTTTTGTTTACATCAAGCTTCGTCTCCGCCCCGTCTCGAAATGGGTTCAACTCCCAGTTGTGTCTAATCAAGAGCACAAAAACACTCAGCAAAATCTAACGCAGTTATTAGAACACACACAATTTAACATTAGCTATTCATGGACAAATTGGAGAGGCACATTGTTATTTTTTCCCCCCACTGAAGGGCTGTTTGCACTTCAGAATCAAATAGCCTTATAAAGGTTAATAAGAAACAATCAGAACTGCTCGCTAGTGAGAGAAAGATGGCAATATATATTTTTTTAATCCAAGAACTGTCAGAGAGCTGCTGTCAGGCTCTTAAGTAGCTGCTCAGTTAATTATCAAGCTTAGATAACTAAGAGCTAATTATCAAGCCTGTTATCAAGCTTTAATTGGCTAATTATCAGATAATGATCCTCCTTGGATTGGATTCTGCTGCAGTGACATCTGCCAGATAATATAAATGCATTTCGGAAATAACAAAATCATTTCCTTTATGAGATGCTTATTGATGAATGGTAAGGGTATTATTATTATTATTATTATTATTATTATTATTATTATTATTATTATTATTATCATCATCATTCTTATTATTACTATTATTATTATTGTTATCGATTCGATTTCAATCTAAGTTCTATCTATCTAGCTCCACATGCACATATCATCCAGATGAGGATGAGTTCCCCTTTTGAGTCTGGTTCCTCTCAAGGTTTCCTTGCCACAGTCGCCAGGCTGCTCATCAGCGTTAAACACACACCATTCACTTAATTCTTAAGTTCTGTAAAGCTGCTTTGAGACAATGTCCATTGTGAAAAGCACAATAGAAATAAACTTAAACGTACCTCGCAAGCCACTGTGTCTCAGAGGCCTGTTTGAGAGGAAGATGGAGGAAGTAAAAGATGTTAGCTCCCGGGTGACATGTTTCAGCATGTGAAGAACACAACTCGTCCCGTTCATCCTGAGAATGATGCGTCGTGACTGTGAGTGACAGCAACACACACCAACTGTCTTGTTTCTGTGGAAAGCTGATGTGCTAAAGACATCTTTTTCTACTTCAGCTATCCATCCATGACGCCTTTAAAAATGTCTTTGGTACACCTACAGTCAAGATATTTAGGAACTATTAAAGAAAACAAAAAAAGGACCCTATTGGTAGCTAATTTGATTAAAAAACACACACACTTTAAACAAAAGTATTGGGACACCTGAGTTTTTCAGTCGTGTGCACCTTTTTCCCAAATTTATAAGCGTACAATTTTATAATATGTGGTCGCATAATTTTCCTTCACTTGAACTTGGAGACCCAAACCTGTTCCAGCATGACAATGCCCCTATACACACATCCATAAAGATCTGCTTTACATGGGTTGAGTGAAAGATCTCCCGCTATAGAGCTCCAACCCTATTAAACAATTTTGGAATGAATGTGAACACTGACTGCACCTCAGGACTCCTCACCTTCTCACCTACATCAGTACATACGTTTACAAACACCCTTGTGGATGAATGAGCAAAGATCTCCACAAAAGCTAGTGGAACATCTTCCTAGAAGAGTGGAGGATATTATAACAGCAAATGGGGATCAATTGTGAATGGAATGTCTATATAGTGTATATTAGAATCAAAATAATCATGTGTGTTGTAGGTACTGTCTGGACACATCTTCCATTTTCTGGAAATTGAGTAGTAGTTGTCATAATTATTGTAGCCCTGGAAACATATATTCCACATTTACTTCCTTTACTACACATTCCCCCTTTCCACCATTCCCCATTCAACTTTCTGCCACTCATCTGTTTCTATTTCTTCCCTCACTTCTCTCATCTCCAGCTTATACATAAGAAGCCAGCAAAGAATGGACTCAGAGGAGAAGTTTGAAGAATGAACGTGTAATTTGGCCAATTTTTCCTGCGGCGCTGCAGTGACTGTCGTCTTAAATTATATATTCTGAAGACAAAAAAACAACAACAAAAAACAAAAACGCACCGCATTTCCTTTTACAATCTCTCAAAAGACCTTCAAAAAAAGAGAAAAGGTTTGAATTATGGATCAGTAAACATCTCAGGCAGGGTATCACTGTTACATTGATGTAATAGAGATTGATCTACTTCTAGTCAACTGGGATTATTTTTTTTTTCTTTCCAATGTTGCCAAAGAATGCAGAAACACACCAGTAATGCAATTAACTCGGGCGGCTTTACTGAACAAGATGAAAGTGTTTGTGTTCTCGAGTGTGATTTTATATATATATATATATATATATATATATATATATATATATATATATATATATAGTTATTAAAATGATTAAAAAGCATTCTTTCCTCAATCTTCCACACCATCAAATCCTATTCTCTGCTTCCTGCACACAGATACGGTTCACACCAGCTTCTCTAGCATTAGCATTTAGCCTCAGCGTTCACAGCCATTCAACCTGATATCATCGTTTGTTCTGCTGTTAATGCCACTTAGTAAAATCGTTCCCTTAAGAAAGGAAAACAGATGTTTCAATGAAACGATGCCGCCGTTTCAATCAGCCATCAATGCTCACAAAGTGGATAAGTTGGTGAGAGGCTGAAGAGTGAAATGCAGCTGTCGTGATGCTTCTGGTTTTATGCTAAAACCAAGGTTTTGTTGACATGGAGATAAATTACAATGCAGACGGGCCTTACGGGGTGAAAGAGCTGTGAACTGTGGAGAGTTCTTACATAACGCTAGATTTTCTTTAGTAACTTTTCCACAATGTTTTCTAGAAATAGATGCTTTTTTAACTAGTCAGTTCATCGATTTTACTAAACTTTACTAAATTTTTTCCTGTTTTTTTTTTTTTTTTTGTATCTTTAATGAACATTTTACTTTGTACTAATTCAGCCACAATGCTGGTAGAAAAGTCAGGTACTGATGTAGGTCAGGTGAGGAGGCCTGGGGTGCAGTCAGAACTGCAATTTATCCTCATTAGGGTTGAGGTAAGAGCTCTAACGCAGGAGATCTTCCACTCCAACCCATGTAAAACTTGTTTTCATGAAACTGGCTTTATAGACGGGGCATTGTCATGCAAGAACATGTGTAGGCCTCCAAGTTCAAGTGAAAGGGAACTTTCCAAGTACATCCTGTGGTAAAATTTTGTGGTAAAAGCTTGGAAATGAACCACATATGGATGGAGAAATTGGCTCAAATGCCCCAATACTTTTTTTCAAATATTGTAACTAGATTAGATTAGATTAGATTAGATTAGATTAGATTAGATTAAAACGTTGACTCTAGTCTGGTATATAATTCTGCAAATCACACTAAGATAGAGATATTTCTTTGTCTGGTTTTACTGACATGATGCTTTTCATGATGTGTTTATTCAGCTAAGTGGAGCTGAGAGGAAAAACACGGCCTGAACAACAATTTCATTCATCCTTTAACCTCGCATCGATCCACAGATGGGAACCGGGATATAAACATTCGCTGTGTCATGTATAAAACGAGTTTATTTGCATACATTAAAGTTAATGAAGACGGTGCGATTGTCAGTGAAATATAAATGTATAATATCCTGCTGCATGCTAAGCGCTCGGTGGTGAGCTTTAAAAAGCGCTCGACACACATCGGCTCCAACGAGGAGTTTTATGGTGTGTTTGTTGGATTAAATGTGAGGCGAGTCAAGGGCGCACTTCCAGAAACAACAAGTCAGCTGGGTGCATTTACGGCATGTGTGAACATGAACGTGTGTGTACTGCGTATACGATAATGTATAGGTTTGGTGTTAAAGTGTCTGCTCGTGTTTACTCTCTGTGTCTCTTTAGCCCGTGACGAGGTGACAGGCCCAGGATTGTAATTCCACTCTCATTTCCTGCGCGATGCAGACCGGCGCTGTCGTTTGCCAACCAACGGAGAATGGCTCTGTCAATCACACCTCCATTACCCAGAGGTCTTCTCTCTCAGCCGTACATACAGTACGTTCACGCTTGTTTTTATAAGCGCCTTTTTGTGTTGTCGCACAATAGCCGCCTGCTGAGCTTTATGATGTTCGGGTCACGTTGATGAAGCTTTTAAGCGCATGTAGGACGTTTTGGAGACAAGGTGAGGAAGGTGAGATTGAGATGGTTTAAACATGTGCAGAAGAGGGACATCGGGTATATCAGTAGGAGAATGCTGAGGATGGAGCCACCAGGAAGGAAGAAAAGAGGAAGACCAAAGAGGAGGTTTATGGATGTGGTGAGGGAAGACATGCAGGTAGTTGGTGTGAAAGAGGCAGATGTAGAGGACCGGGGGGTATGGAGACGGATGATCCACTGTGCCACACCACCAGAGGTTGCCATCACTGGCATTTTAACCCATGTCCTGCTCGCCATGATCACTTCAAAAACTCTACAGAAACTGCTCAAAATCTTGAATTCCTCCCTAAATTGAATTATATTTCATGCCTTGGCTTTGTTGCCATTATCATATTTTTGTATCTATTGTGTTGATTTCTTTTTAACTTTTTTAACAATAGACCACTCGTTCAGACTGTATTCATTGCAATCCCAATATAAGGAATGGAAAAGTGGTGTAAAGGAGCAACAGTGTTTTTTTTCTGTTTCATTTCTACTACAAAAACATGGAAAACATGACAACATTTTTTCAATGTTTTTAGCTATGACCTTCAGCACAAGGACACTGACTGCCTTCTGGGCTGAAAAGCTGGTTTAGGATTGGACACACTACTTGTTCCTCTTTCTATTTTAGTCTAAAGAGTCAAATGTGGCTTTTGAGCCGCTTTTAATGACCGAGGATAGTTGAAAAATGATGTTATGACAGTCTAAGCTAGTAGGAATGTAAGGATCTGACTGGATTTGGCTAGGGATCTAGCTTTTTATTTTTTCTGTTTTTGTATTTCTCTCTTTTTTCCACCAGATGTCGCCAGAGCGTTCCTTAGTCCCTTATTAGCTCCTATTGTTTCCACCTGAGTCTTGTTAGCTTTAGATCGTGTCCTGTCTGCTCATGCGGTTATAACATAGGTACATAATAAAAAAAAAACTGCTACATACAGCTCCTCACAGTGGCATTTAAAACAACCTTGATATACTCTGGTGTGTGAGCTGTTTATAACACCACCTGGCGACTTTGTTTTTTAAGGTTGAGCCCGTTTATTCAAAATAAGCAGATGGGACATGATCATGACGTCCTAAATGGTAATGACTCTGAAATTCCCTTCACACTATCACCATTACTTTAAAAGGTTTAACAGTGAACGCTCGTTCCGCACCGGTTCCAAACAAACGGCGACGCACCAGAGTTCCAAAATGTCCTTTAACCCTGCAACACCCTGTGTTATCGGGACGTTCAAAATAATTTCGCCATTTCCGAGTTCAAATACCTCAGTCGTAGACTTCTAGTGTACCTGCCTCTCATGCAGTCGAACCCGGTTCCAACCCTGACAAAGAATGGAAACTCAAAACATTAGGGGCGGAGCTTTGTCTAGCTGGAAATATGACCATATAAGGTGTAATCTTGCAAATTTTTCCACCTCATACCTTTCATGATACTGTAGCAATGACCAGGAAAAAAAGTTTTATTATTCAAGCTCCATCCCAGTCTCCTTTCTGAGTTTCTGAACACAATTGCAAGTGACAGTTTCTAATAAGTTTTGTGATGGTTTGCGAAAAAAAAAAAAAAAACAACAGCACAACTGACAGACTTTATGTTGTTGTTGTTGTTATTCATAAATTCATATTCCTATAAAATACCATCGTCTCACTGGGTGACCGAGTGCCTGTCATTGTGAAGGGAGAGAAATGAGATTGTCAAATATTCCTACTGTAATGGGTTCTGTTTTCTTAGTGGACTACTTTATCTTTCTCTCTCTCTCTCTCTCTCTCTCTCTCTCTCTCTCTCTCTCTCTCTCTCTCTCTCTCTCTCTCTCCCTTTCTCTCTCTAACTCGTAGACACGCTGAGCTCTACAGGGGACGATCAGTCAATCATTCAAAGTCAGCTTTGTCCACTTTAATTCATTAAAACCCCTGTGTCAGTGTCCTCTAGGCAATTCCACTAATGTGATAAGCCACAGTCGAGCTTCTACACAAACACACACATACAAACCAGACCTTAGCCTGCGGGTTTCGTGTGGTTTACTCACCTCGTGTGTCCTCGTAGGTCATTTCTCGTGATGTTTTGGATTAAACTAAGACCTCTGTACATGTCGAGTACCTGAATGTAAATCGGTTTAAAAATTTGTACTCAGAATTTGTTCGACACTCATAAATGTGCCTGGTAATACCCTTCCTCACCACCAGAGGTCCCCATCATCTGTATGCTAACCCAGGTTCATTTCAGCTAGCGCGCCAGACGTCAATTATTTCCTTATTCACGTTCACTATTACCAGTACAGAGCTTTAAAATCGCTTAACGAAGTCTTGCCGCCATCATTACACTGCTTCATATTTATTTTTGATTTATATTTTATTCTGCTTTACATTGTGATTTCCGGTTGTTACCTTCTGCACTTCTCAGGTGCAAATTCCTACAAATTTACATTTCAATAGATTTTGTTTATGAATATGTAAAGGATTTCTCCCAAAAGTCTATTCTCTTTATTTTATAGTATTTTTCCTGGGTGCTCTGCTGATGTCACTGAGTGAAAGTGTATGTTGAAGTTTCTATCCAATCAGATTTCAGACATCACATGACATATTGCTGTGAGACCAGCACTGTGAGCATTGCAGGCTTTTTTAGCATAAACTCCAAGTTGCCTGAAGCTTTTGTTTTAACCGATCAGGCTGTGATTTGGCCACTGTAAGGCCCCCTAGCAGGCGTCCAATAACGTCTGCATTTCTGCGGCCTTTGATTGGATAGTCGGAGAGCGCACGTGTCACTCCATGCAACCTGCATCGGCAGCAAACTGAACGAGCTTAAATATATTCTTGTTGATTTAAGAGCTGGTAATCTGTCAATCTGTTAATAGCTGGTTTTTTTTTTTGTTGTTCCACAATGGCTGACAGAGGAGATGAAATGTATTTGGTCACAAACACAGTTACAAGAACATTTACAAGATGGACTTCTCAAGATGGACATCATGAGGAACAGTTCAAAACACCGGTTAGGCTTTTTCTTGAACCATTTCTACTTTTGTGTTCTCTGGTGGAGGGTGGGTCAGGGTGGTGGAGGATGGTGGAGGGTGGGTCAGGGTGGTGGAGGATGGTGGAGGGTGGGTCAGGATAGTGGAGGGTGGTGGAGGATGGTGGAGGTGGGTCAGGGTGGTGGAGGATGGTAGAGGTGGGTCAGGATAGTGGAGGGTGGTGGAGGATGGTGGAGGTGGTGGAGGATGGTGGAGGGTGGGTCAGGGTGGTGGAGGATGGTGGAGGTGGGTCAGGATAGTGGAGGGTGGTGGAGGATGGTGGAGGGTGGGTCAGGGTGGTGGAGGATGGTGGAGGGTGGGTCAGGATAGTGGAGGGTGGTGGAGGATGGTGGAGGGTGGGTCAGGGTGGTGGAGGATGGTGGAGGGTGGGTCAGGATAGTGGAGGGTGGTGGAGGATGGTGGAGGGTGGGTCAGGGTGGTGGAGGATGGTGGAGGGTGGGTCAGGATAGTGGAGGGTGGTGGAGGATGGTGGAGGGTGGGTCAGGGTGGTGGAGGATGGTGGAGGGTGGGTCAGGATAGTGGAGGTGGTGGAGGATGGTGGAGGGTGGGTCAGGGTGGTGGAGGATGGTGGAGGTGGGTCAGGATAGTGGAGGGTGGTGGAGGATGGTGGAGGGTGGGTCAGGGTAGTGGAGGATGGTGGAGGGTGGGTCAGGATAGTGGAGGGTGGTGGAGGATGGTGGAGGGTGGGTCAGGGTGGTGGAGGATGGTGGAGGTGGGTCAGGATAGTGGAGGGTGGTGGAGGATGGTGGAGGGTAGGTCAGGATGGTGGAGGGAGGTGGAGGGTGGTTCATGATGGTGGAGAGTTGGTCAGGATGGTGGAGGATGGTTGAGGATGGTGGAGGGTGGGTCAGGATCGTGGAGGATGGGTCAGGAGGGTGGAGGGTGGTGTAGGATGGCGAAGGGGTGGGGAGACGTGCTGAGACATGCTCATGTTTACTGGGTTTCTTGCTTTAGTAACATCTTTCATTCATTCTCACTGTATGAGATTCCTATTTGTGATGCACCGCTCTGTTATTCTGCGTTTCTCTGAATAATAGTGATGGTTTCTATAGCTGTGGTGTTGTAATGGTGGTATTAAGAAGTGGGTTGATTGGTATAGGACACTACTGAAGGAATATGGGTGAAATGCACTGCCTACAGTGCCTACATACAGGCTTATGTGGATGGTCAGACCAGAGAGATTATTTTCCCAGACATAATTCTGGTTTATTATCATTTATTAACAGCAAATAAGTGGAAGGGGATGTTCAAATGCAACTAGAAATGTTCATCCATATAGTGTAGGGTCTGTATTATAATCCTATAGAACTGAACCTTACCGGATAGCATCATGTGACCGGAGTAAAGTGAAGTGGAATAATAAAATACATGTGACGGAAAATGCACTGGAGGTAATCTATTTCCACAGGCGTTAAAAAGGTCAGCGTATAATCGCTTTCGAGTGTGCGGCTTCATTTCCGACGAGCTCGCGGCTGACCAATGAAGCGGAGCTCAGAGAAAATAATTGGATGCTTATTGGGATATGGTTACGTTTAATATAAAAGGAAATGTCACAGCATTTTTTCTCTTCGTGCCAGACCGTACGAGGAGGTCTCACGTCACTTTACGTTTCTGTAGGCGAAAAAGCTGAAGCCCGAGTTGATATGCATTTCTGCAGAATTCTCCAATCTGATTGGTCAGAGGGTATTGATTTATTTTTCCAGAACTCGGACGAGGTTGGCTGCGTACCTCGTTTATTTTGATGCACTTGAAGCGATGAGTTATTACAACACTATAGATGTACGTGGAGTTTTTTATGAGGGAAACATGTGCGGTGTAAAAGTGATTAGAATAACTTAAATGTTATGAAGAATCGTTTTACAAATGTTTATCCAAAGTGTCTTCTATTTTCTGCCAAAAGGTAAAAACGCAGAGTCAGGGGTTTGTCGATCACGTGACCTGCGGTTTAAACGTGAAAAGTCTATAATTAGCTAATATTATGTATCTCCTTCTCTCTTTCTTACTCATTTACTCACTCACACACACACACACACACACACACACACACACACACACACACACACACACATGCTTGCTGAGAGTAAAGAGGAGTGAAGGCTCCCCTCTTCCTCCCCCTCATCCCCTCCTCGATTCTCTGGACACAAACTTCATTATGATTCTGTCCAGGATTCTGTCTTTTCTCCCCCGACTGCTTCTGCCTTTCTGTTTATAGTTTCACACCGATGCTAATTTAATTCCTTACCTGAAGATAGGCCCGTCAAATTCTATATATATGTGTGTGTGTGTGTGTGTGTGTGTGTGTGTGTGTGTGTATGCGAATATGTATTTGTTCATGTTTCATGTTTTCATAAGCATGTTCAATTTGTCTGTTCTTGACTTGACTTCAAACATCTATCGCATGAGAGAGTATTGCAATGTGTGCGTGTGTCTGTGTGTGTGTATGTGTGTGTGTGTGTATGTGTGTGTGTGTGTATGTACTATATATGCATGCAAGAGTTTATGTATTTATTTGTCTGCTTAAACATCTATAAAGTGCAATGTTCTGCGTGTGTGTGTGTGTGTGTGTGTGTGTGTGTGTGTGTGTGTGTGTGTGTGTGTGTGTGTGTGTGTGTGACTCCTTTGGGATAAAGCAGTGGTATTCAGATGCCCTTATTAAAATGCACATCCTGACCATGGGGTGATGGTAACAGAGCAAAAGACAGAAACAGTGTGCGAATGGGATAAACAGACAGACAGACAAACAAAGAGAGAGAAAGAATGACAGACAAACACAGGGGAAAGAGAGAGAGAGAGAGAGAGAGAGTGACAGACATTAAGTGAGAATGAAAGAGGGATGGTCAGTGTGCTTTTAGATGTTCTTTCGATGTTCAAAATAATTTTTCTGTGTTATTCTTGATGCTTTGTCAAAACGAAATGTATTATTTTTGTCATGCTAATAAAGCAATCGGAATTGAAAGACTGAAAGAGTGAGTGAGAGATAGAATGATAGACAGAGTGAGAAAGAGACAGGGATGGGCAAAGATTGTGTTAAGGAGTGAGAAGGACAGAAAGAGAGACAGTGGGATGCAAGACAGAGAGACACAATGACAAATAGTATGAAAAATAGAGGGTCAAACTGTGTTCAGAAGTGAGAGAGACAGGATTTTGAATGAAAGAGAAAGAGAGAGAGAGAGAGAGAGAGTGAGAGGAGAGAAAGAGAGAGAGAGAGATGACCTTGCAGTACTATCTCCGTTGTGTCTCCGTTGCACCCGAAACACACCTGAGACAGAGCTTCACTTTGTCACAGAGTGCACACACATCTGACACACAAACACACACACACACACACACACACACACACAAACACATTATATATATATATATATATATATATATATATATATATATATATATATATATATATATATATATATATATATACACAAACACACGCCAAACATTCCACAAACTAACAGTGGAAAAACTAGCAGCACAATATGTCCTGGCCTGCCACAATATTAGGAACAGTGAGTGCTCTGCCCTGCCCCTGAGTTTCCATATAATAATATTTTATTTTCTTCTTCTCCTTTTTTCGGCTGCTCCATATAGATCATCCGTCTCCATACTACTCTGTCCTCTACATCTGCCTCTTTTAATCCAACCACCTGCATGTCTTCCCTCACCACATCCATAAACCTCCTCATCCGCCTTCTCTTTTCCTCCTGCCTGGAGTCTTCACCCTCAGCATTCTTCTACCTCGATCACACCTTTCTTACAGTGCCTCCTAAACAAACTCCTAGAACTCCTATTGTTCTTAATTTATGAGTGCAGTAGTTAAGTGCAGTAGTTTCCCCCTTGCATTATTGTATTTATTTATTTATTTTACTCAGAAACAGATATATTTTAAAAGGTAATTAAGTACAATACTTCAAACAAAACTTAATACTTAAGTAAAAGTACAGATAAAATTTACAGCAACATGAGTAAAGATCTGTAAACACATTTACTGATACACCTTCCACACTTATACATGGTTAACTGCCAAAGCAATGTAAACAACCTAAAAACAGCCGTGAAATGATTTGTCAGAAACTAGCACGCTAATAACCTGAATAACAAAAATCCTCAGAGGAAAGCGAATGCAAACGATTCCTTCATGACCTTCTGAATTCTCTGATAATGAAACGGCTCGTCATTCCACGTTCCCATGTACACCGAATCGGAATAGCGTTCCTCTCCGCTCCGTGTTCTGGTTTTCCATCAAAACGCTCATTGACTGATCAGTGTCTTAGCAACAGAATCAAAAGACAATCAATATGAAAATAAACGACGTGGGCGAAGTCTCTCTGTGGCGGTATGGCGGTCCATCGGCGACCCTGAAGCACAAACGAGAAGAACGCAACAAAACACCCACAGATATTCAGCTCCGGCGGCACCTGGGGAGCACAAGAGGCTTTTCTTCATCGCTGCAGGCGTTTATTATGACTATATTCTTTGTAGAAGTAATAATCAGTTATATGCAGCATGTACGGAGGACGTTACTGATTGAAAGCGCTATTCTTACACCTTGTGTCTTTTGTAATATAGTGTGCTGGAGATCTGGATGATCTTTGGAAGTTCTTTGTGTTTGTTAGTAAGTTACTTTATTGACTACAGAGAGGAAATTTCCACTCGTACTCACATTCCTGACTCAGCATTCAATATTCTAATGGCGAACTAATTTACATTTTAATATATTTGTCTATGAATGTGTTAAATGATTCCCAATAGTCTATTCTATACTGTGTTTTATACTGTGTCTCTTCTAGACGTGTCTGTATACGAGTTACTATCCAATAAGGATTCAGCTGTCACATTACATATTGCCGTAATGACAGCGCGCTGAGCACTGCAGGCTTTTTTTTACCATAAACTCTACTTTGCCTGAAGCTGCAATCAGATTGCGATATGTTCACTCTGAAGCCCTTCAGCAGGCATCAGAACACGTCGACATTTTCTCGGTCTTTGAGTCGAGAGCGCACTAGTCAAAGCTCGCAACCCGCATCTGTTGCAAACTGCACAAGCTCAAACATATCGGTGAGGATTTTATATCAGTGTTTTTTTTTCTTTTTATTCCACAACGGCTGACCGAGGAGAAGAACTTGAGTTGGTTGCAGATGCACTTACATTTACAAGAAAAGGAAAAGCTGGACATCATGAGGAAAAGTCACCCAAAATAGTTCAAACCATTTATACTTTTGCGTTCTTGCCTTCTTTTTTCTTCCTGTTTTTTTTTTTTTATTTTGCACAAAAAACACACAATTCGCCACCATTTCAAATCACCAGGAAATAAAGTGTAACGCACAAAAATTTTACAGAAAACCTCATTTTATGAGATAAAAAAAAAAATAAATAATAATAATCATGTGACCTAAAGGTTAGTTTGGGGGTGTTACAGCCAAAAGGGTAAATTCTTATGCAATCACAATATTTCTCCTGTATATTATTTCAGTATTAATGTCTATTTACATTCATCCATTTCAGTTCAAATCACTACACACTGTAGAAATTAGGAGGGTAGGAGGGGGGGTTTGCATAACCCATTGTACTGTCCTTTTACCAAGCTGCCATCTACTTTGTCTTATATATATATATATATATATATATATATATATATATATATATATATATATATATATATATATAAATAATTGTACTAAATTGATTAAAAACCAAAAAGCCTACTTTTGTCCTTTCGTGATTTCCATGACTCTTGGAGCACAATGCCCAGCTCAGTGTCCCTGCATTTACACCTGAAATCTAATTTGTCAGGAGTGCAGGAAAAAACGAGTTTATTAAAGGAAAAAAAGAGAGGCTACGCTTGTGTTGCTTGATTTCCTAAAGACACTTTATACGAGATGAATTACTCCGAAACAGAGCGTAAAAGGGAACAATTAGCTTCTCCGACTCCAGCAGTGATTAAAGGCAGGGGAAAAATATATGACCATGTGTGGAGTTGTCCAAAATTTTACCGTTGCTGTGACGAATCGTATCACAAAAGAGTTTGTGAAAACCTGAAGAATAAATCAGAGTAATCCATCAGCATGGGACATGTATCCTGTTATTCCATCAACCTTGATATTGATCAACTGCAAAGAAAGAAATTATTATTCTTACTAGTTGCATAACATTTAGTACACATTGATTGTGGTGTTATATTAAGTTTACCATACAAGTAAATGTCAATGGTTGACAGACAGACAGACAGACAGACAGACAGACAGACAGACAGACAGACAGACAGATAGATAGATAGATAGATAGATAGATAGATAGATAGATATGGTATGCTGAATCCTAATAAAAAACCTGCAAGTTATATTCTTACATTTTTGATGTTTTCCAGCTGAAGAAATTACATTACTCATAATCCAGCAGAATGCTCATGATATTTCTTACTCTCTTGTGTTTGTAAAGTTTTTAAAGATTTATAAATCACACTTTGGTGTGACCCAGATGAGGATGAGGTTCTGCTTTGAGTCTGGTTCCTGTCAAGGTTTCCTCCTCATACCATCACTGGGAGTTTTTCCTTGCCACAGTTGCCCCAGGTTTACTCATCAGGAATAAATACACACATTTAATCATTTATGAACACTTTGCTCAAGGTCTCTTGGGGAGGCCCCATCGGACATGGCACATCAATTGCCTTCAAGCTCTGAGTGTTTGTCCGTACAGACAACACTTCGGTGGTTTCCTATATCAACCACCAGGGGGGGTCTGCGAGCTCAAAGCTACTTTGAGACTACTGTTAAAAGTGCTAAATAAAAAGAATTGAATTGAATGTCTTTGGAGGTGTGGTAGCATGAAATTTTCCCTTCACTTGAACTTGGAAAGCCAAACCTGTTCCAGCATGACAATACCCCTGTACATAAAGCGATAAAATATGTTATGGTGTCCAAATACCTTTGCTCATTTAATGTATAAGTGGTTTGATATATTCAAATATAAAAAAAGATTATTTACAACCTTAAGAGGATGCCACGATGCAAACCAGTGATTTCTAGTTTCTATCATACTGCATGCCTTTGGAATGGAAATCGAGTTTAAAATCCCATTGATCTAAAAACCTTAAATGTCTAAAATCCTGCTAAGTACAGCAGGATTTTTATTATCTGTACCAAGAAAAACATGAATCTTAGATTCTTCATTGCTTTCATAAAGGATAATGGGTCAAGTTGTGTCTCGAAAGGTACCATAAAGCAGATCATAATTAAATTAAATTAGTCTCTCAGAAAGCTTGACAGTGGTCATATTGGCCTCAAGAAACAACGTCAGAAAGCTCCAGTGTTTAGTGTTAGGTAGGGTGAGACAAATATTCTGCATAGTCTGTCAGGAAGTTAGAAATCCACTGACCCAGAGACAATATAAGCCGCAGATCCTCCATACTAGTGGTTAATACTTTATTCAAGGCAAAATCCAGCATGTGCTTTTTTTTTTTTGCCCATAGCAAAAAACATTTTTCTATCCTTCTATCTTGGCTCATTGTTTTTTATTTATCATGCAATTATAAGGAGAATTAAATAAATCATGAAAAATACAAATAATATGCTCATCAGATTTTGAATCTAAAAAATTCTGAAAGATGTATTGTGGTACAATAGAAGTTGAATCTAAAGATATGAGAAGGATTGAAACAGCACATCCTTGACCTGCATAGATAGAGAGACTGGAAATGATCCAAAACGCAGCTGCACAACTTGTGTTCAATCTCCCCAAGTTCTCCTACACCACCCCACTGCTGCGCTCCCTTCACTGGCTTCCAGTATCTGCACGTATCAGATTCAAAACACTGATGTTTGCCTACACGGCCAAAAATGGACCCGCACCATCTTACCTCAGGGACCTCATCGCACCTCACACTGCACAATGCTGTCTGAGATCCTCCAGCACTGCTCGACTGGTACCACCTTCTCTTAGAATGAGAGGTCAGTATACTTCAAGGTATTTCTGTGTTCTGGCACCGAGGTGGTGGAATGAACTTCCCCTAGATGTTCCTACAGCAGAGTCCCTGACTATCTTCAAGCGACGGTTGAAGACCTACCTCTTCCTGAAATACCTAAATTAGCACTTTCCAAGTTTGCTTTTTAGAATTCAAGAGGTATATTTATATTAAGTTTTTAATTTTGCGTACCAGTGTAGATTCATTCATTGCTAGAGACTCAAAGCATTTTTGTACGTCGCTGTGGACACGGGCGTCTGCTAAATGCCACAAATGTAAGTGGAGAGAGAGAGAGAGAGAGAGAGAGAGAGAGAGAGAGAGAGAGAGATGGACATGCATTGGGCCTCCTTTCTGAAATTCTTTAAAGTTATGCTAAACACCAAATACTGAAGATTCTAAGCCGATATGAGACAACAGGATACTAGTCTGCAACCTGCTTGAGTTTCATCAGCAAAGTAGTGGTATAAAATAAAATAAAAAAACAATGATTATATCTCCTTCCTGAGAAAGGGTTATAGAGTAGAGAAGATGATCAAGCACTTAGCCTTGAGGGACACCAGTAGTATGTGTGCATAGAGTACATTTGAATGTCTTTCCATGTCTTCTGATAAGACTGTCCCTCCAGGTAAGATGTGAATTTCACCTTGCTGGGCCCGAACAGGAGTTAGAACAGGAAACTCTTATGGAGGTGTTGTGAGATCAAGTAGAATCCAGCCAGAATAGTTTGAATCATGAAATTTGTTCTGGGCAATAAATCCAGAAAGAAAATTCAGCAACTTTGGAAAGAAAAGGAAGAAATGAATCAAGTCAGAAGTTGCTGAGTAAAAACCTATTGCTTGTTTTCTTTTTGCTTTTGTTTAACCTCGTAGGCACTTTAGTCATGCCTAGATGTTTTGAAGGCATTTTTGATTAGCGGGATGAAAGAGATGGAGCCTTGAAGAGTTTTGTGCAAGATAGTTTCCAGTGCTCAGATAAACTGTTAAAGGAAATTATATGCAGAATATCCCTAGTAAATTTGATAGACACCAAAGCTTTTAATTCATCACTGGCCATTGAATTTGAGAAAGGCACGCTCCTGATCCCTTTTAGTAGGAATTAACAGCACCAAAGGCAGATCCTTATCTGGAGCTTTCTTTTTTTTTTGGATTCGATAAACCAGAAGGCTATTCCATCATCATTGAGAGGTGAATTTAAGAAGGCTATACTCTCCAACCTTTTTACAGGGAATTAACAGAACATTGGTACATCTGACTTATCTGGAAGACTGACCCATGCAAAGAGCACCAAAGCCATTTTTCATCACTGGGCCTTGGATTTGAGAAGGTCATGATCCCCACCTCTTTTAGTAGATCTGACAGCAAAGAAACAGATATGCTTACCATGGGGACTGACCCATAAACAGACTGCACCTCTTTCATTAGATTTGATGGATATCAAGGCCATTCTTTCACCATTGTGCCTCGGATTTAAGAAGGCCATGATCCTCACCGGTTCTAGTGGAACTAACAACACAGAAGCCACATATACTTACCTGGGAGGACTGACCAATACAAAGGGCATGCTGCTATCAGGATTAAGGAAAACCGAGGCCAAAACCATTATCGTATAGTGGATTTGAGAAATGACTCTTTTAGTGGAACTCACAGTGCAGAATCCATATGGTTTAACTGGAACTGAATTAACTTTACACACACTGCTTTAAATCAGAACTGGTGCATTGTAAATTTAAACACCAGTGCACACCGGAACAGTAGACACACTTTTTGTTCTCCTATCGTAACACCATTTCTCTTCCAGGTGATTTAGATCTCTCGGGGGAGAAGAACTGAGTGGCTCTAAAGTCCACCTCGATATTTCTGACCCCTCTTCACACACTCTCTCACTCCCCGTCTCGTGCACTCTCAATCATGAACTTTCCACACTGACAAGCTCTCCATCACACTTCAAGGAGAAGCGCAAAACACAACTCGGGACTCGGGGGGTCTTATCATGGTCATACAGTGCTGGAGATTGTTGAAGAGAGAGAAAGCCAGTTATCTGCATTTCTAATAATTTACTTGCCTTGTACAAGTAAAGTTTCTTGCCTGGAGAGAGGAAGAACCTATAGTTTATCCATGAAAAGTGCACTTTCTTGGCAAATGCAACTCTCTATCTTTTATCCTGATTCATAAAACATTGTATCACACGTAATGCCAAAATTTAGTACTCTAAATTTGCAATATAAACTAAGAAAACCCCAAATCTGGCATTAAAAGCACATTTGACCATTTTGAACAAATCTAGAATGTTCCATTACCTATGCAAAGGGGGAGGAGGGGGTTGACCAGCAAACCAAAAAATAAATAAATGAAGTGAGCAAACCATTTATGGAAATATAAGTTTGGTTAAATCATGTTGACTTTAATTCATTTAATCTAATTTCATTGTTTTAATAAAATGAATAAACAAACAAAGATACTTGTTATACTTAAGTATCTCGAAACAATTTACGGCAATTTCGCATATTTACAGTATTATACTGTACTAGTTGACACTACCTGATCCGTACCAAAAATGTAGTGATTTTCTTGATATAAATACTCTTTTTGGTAAAATACATCAATAAAATTTAATTGTGTTTAAATTGTGTAATTGATTAAATTGGCACAAATTTAATTGTTTAAATAAAAACAAATGGAAAATTTTTAATAAATAGTTTATTTATTAGACTCCATTTGTCCGACTGTTCGACTTATTTCAGCATACTTTAACAAAGGTCTACATTCAAGAAAAACGCACGATATTTATATATTCATTCATTCAAATACATAGTGAGTGAGTGAGTGAGTGAGTGAGTGAGAACGATTGAGGGAGAGCGAATAAATAAATGAATGAATGAAAGAAGGATGAAAGGAATGAGTTCATTTTTGAGTAAATAAATTTAATAAATGCATCAATGAATAACAAATCAACAAATGAATAAATAAATATCTTGTGTTGCTTAAATAGATATCTGTTAAAGTATGTTAAAATCAGTAGAACATATATTTAGAAAATTCAATATTAAATGTAAAACACACACACAATATTTCATTAATTTTTTTATTTGTTTTGATTTGAACAATTTAATCTATTAATCTATACAATTGTGCACCTCTGTCAGTTTGGGGATGAACCCCAAATGGCTGGAAATGTCATGGGTCCCAATTCTTTTGTATGTATATTCTATTTAGTGATAAATTCAGTAGAATCTAAACACGAATTTTGGAAAGTGGAGGAAATAATTGATCGACCGATCAACCAAATGACCTTCGAGACCAATAATTTTTTGCTGAAGACTGCTGTAATGCAACTCACTCAGAAACGCAAGTGCTACAGCGCATAATTCATTAGAACTTAGAAACAAAAAAACTAAAAGCTGTGTACAGGATGGTGGGGGTGGACTGTGAGTGAAGCAGAGAAAAAACAATATATATTATTGGACAGGTGAAGGATGAGGAGAAGAACGAGAGATTGAGGGAGTGTCGGAGATGAATGGGTTGAAGGGAAAGGTGAACCGTGAGGTGACACAGAGCAGTTAAGGGGTGTAGTGCAGGGAGGGGAAATATACAGTATACAGATGAAAAACAAGCAGAGATGGATGAGCAAAATAGGATAGAAGCCAGATGGGACAGATTTGCCCGAACCAGACAGGGAGTAAGAGATTTAGGAATTGAAAGGTTTGAAGGGTTGTTAAAGGAGCTAGAAGTGAGCAATTGGGAGAAACAGCCATGAGGTCTTGCTGAGGAGAAGCCGGGTCCTCTCAGGGAAGGTCTTTAAATTACGCTCCGATGTAGACAGATCGTCAATTGCGGGTCCAGGGCTCGGGCTCCAGAGCCGTGCTGCATTTGTTTCATTAGAGCTCTCGTGTCAGAGCCTGCCCTCTAAATCCCCATTATTATTTATTTATATATTTTCTTGTTTTATGTAGTTATATCCTGTTATGTGCTGGTCCAAAAAATGTAGGCAAAATCTCTAACTCAAGCCAATGAAGTGAAACAGTAAGTTACCTCCTGATTGACATCATGGAATTCAAGAGCAGACTTGAATTTGTTTGGTAAAATCTTTCTATATTTGCTCAGAAATATTATTATTACTGTCTATACTTCAAAAACAGTCAGAAAAATGATGTAAACATAAAACTAGGGCTTGACTAAGTCGACTGGACTAATGATATGGAAACTAGGAACAGGTGCTCAGTAATTAATGAGCTCGAGAACATCAATCAAAGGGATAAATTCAGGTGCATCTCAATAAATTTAAATGTCGTGAAAATTGTTATTTATTTCAGTAAATCAACTCGAATTGTGAACCTTGTGTATTAAATAAATTCAATGCACACAGACTGAAGTACTTTAAGTCTTTTGCTCTTTTATTTGGGATGATTTTGGCTCACATTTAACAAAAACCCACCAACAAATATAGAATATGGTGACATGCCAATCAGATAATCAACTCAAAACACCTGCAAAGGTTCCCTGAGGCTTCAAAATTGTCTCTTAGTTTAATTCACTAGGCTACACCATCATGGGGAACACTGCTGATCTGACAGTTATCCAGAAGACAATAATTGACACCCTTTGTAGTCTTCTTGTTAAGCCACTCCTGAACCACAGACAACGTCTGAGTCGTCTTAACTGGGCTAAAGAGAAGAAGAACTAGACTTTAGCCTAGTGGTCCAAAGTCCTCTATTCAGATGAGAGCAAGTTTTGTATTTACTTTGGAAACCAAGGTCCTAGAGTCTGGAGGAAGGGTGGAGAAGCTCATATCCCAAGTTGCTTAAAGTCCAGTGTTAAGTTTCCACAGTCTGTGATTTGGGCTGCAATGTCATCTGCTGGTGTTGGTCCACTGTGTTTTTTGAAAACCAACATCACTGCACAAGCACATTGCACTGTTTACCAAAATGTTTAAGCACTTAAGGCTTCCTTCTGCTGACCAGCTATTTAAAGATGCTGATTAATTTTCCAGCAGGATTTGGTACCTGTCCACACTGCAAAAAGCACCAAGAGTTGGTTAAATGATCATGGTGTTGGTGTGCTTGACTGGCCAGCAAACTCAACAGACCTGAGCCTCATTGAGAATCTCTGGTGTATTGTCAAGAGGAAAATGAGAAACAAGAGACCGGAAAATGCAAATGAGCTGAAGGCCACTGTCAAAGAACCTGGGCTTCCAAACCACCTCAGCAGTGCTACAGACTGATCACCAGTAAATGAAGCAAAAGGGATAATAAATGTTTTTTGATTGTGATGTGTGTGTGTGTATATATATATATATATATATATATATATATATATATATATATATATATATATATATATATATATATATATATATATTAGGCAGTTAGCTGGACTGATATTAGCTTCTCACTCTCATGTAGTTGTACAGATAGTTCTTATCGCTTACCGAAATACAAACGCACATACATCTTCATGACTTTATGACTGCAGTGCCAATTCTTTGTATGTCTCGGCCAGTCTGGTCTGTTAAAGATCAGAAGAACTTTTTAAAATAATATTGGCAGTCCGGGACAGTGATTTTGACCAGTCATCGTTTAGAAACATGCTAACATCTTATTAGCTAGGGTTAGTGAAGCTGTCTGGGCCATTTTTCTGCCCTCACTTAAGCTCCGCCCATGTAAAAAGGGTCTGTTGCTTCTGTGTATCTGTTATTTAGAGTTTTATTTTTAGTGACGATTTTATTCCAAAATCACTCAGAAATTTCCTTACAATGGACGCTGGTGCAGTGTATTCAGTCATCTCGAAATCTGGGAGTTGTCCTACTTTCAGAGGTGAGAAAGCCTGTTAGAAAATGAAGGATGTCTTAGTTCAATTAGTTTTATTGTGCAAGTTGCACTCTCTCTCTCTCTCTCTCTCTCTCTCTCTCTCTCTCTCTCTCTCTCTCTCATTTCATTCTTATTGACAAAGCATTCGTTTGATTTAAGCCGGAAAAACGGAAAGTGGTGCAAAGAAAAATCCTGCCCTTATTTACAATCAATAATGAAAACTACGTGCATCCATCACCATCGGACGTGATCCTGTTTCACACTGCGTGTTGTATTTCCTCCAGTTGAATCCCTGCTCCTCTACAAAGCTGCATTTTATTTTTTTCCTAAACACTCCATGAGCTGACGAAGACGAGTATTCTCAGAATCGACATTTTACTAGTCTATGTGAGTAATCATAAAGCTCCCGGCATGTGAAAATATCTTCTCGTGTTGCAGAGTGAGTTGAAAAATATGGACTGTTAATAAAAACGATGCCGAGGCATTTGTTTACTGCTTACGATGAGACCCAGACAGATCGACCTGTCCACCATTTAGACGGTCATAGTTCTTCCGTTATATTTGGTTAATTCATTTTATTTGTCCTAATATTTTATGTGCTCGCTTTTCTTTTTCTCTATTTTTCTTGTTAACTAATAGCAATAATAATAAATAAAAATGACTGTTTTTCACAAAATGTTCTTGATGGTGCTTTCCAGTCCCTGATCTAGTTGTCATGATTACGGCTCTGGATTATGGTTCCCATCAGCCACTGCATGGCATGTCACACGATCGATGCATCTGATTAACGTTCTCGTAGCGCACGTGAATAAGTCCGTGTCTGAAACCGCTCACTATCTCCTATACAGTGCAGTGTATCAGGTGTCATCCATTTTGTATTTTAAATGAACTTCTTATTCGCTCACTCATTTATACCTCATTTATATTTTGCCTTTCTTTTACTATTAAATGTAGATAATGGCGGCGTTCACTTTAGCATACAGAGTACAAATATTTTAGCATTAGCTTACATGGTATTATTAATCATTTTCCTGAATATTTTTGTTATTCTTACTCAAGTAGTGCTTTCAATGTTTTTCAAGTCCATTTTTGTTTTTTCTTGCTTTTTGCTATTATGTACAGCAACCTCTGTCCTGCGCACCATCAACACCCAGGAGCTCAAGTGGGAGCAGAACATCAGCTTCCTCACTATGAAGGCTCAGCGAAGGATGCATTTCCTGCGGCAGCTGAAGAACTTTTTCCCCCCTGCGAAAATGTTTCTGAACTTCTAAACTGCCATCCTCGGATCTTTCCTCACACCCTCCATCACGGTCTAGTTTGCTGCAGCTACAGCCAGGGACAAGGCCAATCCACTCTGCTGAGAAGGTGATGGGCTGCAGTCTGACATCCCTCCTGGAGCTGTTAAATCTCCAGGACCCGGAGACGTGCAGCCAAGATCGCGGCCGACCCCTCTCATCCTGGAAACGAACTTTTCCAGTCCCTCCCCTCTGGCAAGAGGTTTCGGTCAACCCAGACCAGGACCTCACAACACAAGAATAGTTTCTACCCCACTGCAGTCAGCCTACTGAACAGTGCCCCACTTACCCCGACATGACACCAACCCCCGCCCCCACCCCAGCCCCACTCACCCTTCTCCAAAAACCTACAATCACGTTTATCTTTACATTCTAAACTGCACTACGTCCCTTGCGAAGCCACTTTATGTATACAGTATTTATTTAACTTGTTTTTGTTATTTTAAAACTGTGTACACATTTTTTATCTCCATATGTTTGCACCTGACACCAAGACAAATTCCTATACTGTAAAAATGCTCGTTGCCAGACCCTTGGATATAAAACCGTCTCTGATTCTGAACCAAGGGTGATTTTAAATGGGCTTTATAAATACCATTTTATTTGATTTGTCTCTAAAATAACATGTATATTAGGATTCTTTTTTTAAGTGTTAGTACATGAAATAAATTAGTTTTAAAAGGCATGGATGTATCAGATAGTTCTCCAGCTCTGCTACTTAATCAGCATCCATGTCGGCCCGAAGGATTTTGGACGACGATTCACCTGGGAGACGACGGCCACAATTATTTCCTCTTTTCTTTAACGTTTGACTGAAAATATGTCGACGCATTCTGTTCGTTATTTCCCTCCTACATCTGCTCGTTATTATTCATTTTATTCCATATGCTCATTATTGCGATTGAATTCAATTTTCAAATAACTTAACGTTTTTTTTTTTTTTTTTTTTTTTTTTTTCCCGCATTCTACATTTAAAAGTCAAATAAGTCCTTGAGTGTAAAATGCTCGTACTTGGTTTCTAAAGATTTTCAATCATCCTGACATTATAACCCAGATAATTTCTGTTCAAAATCAGGGAGTTCACAGCAGCCAGACAAGTTTGAGCTCTATAAATGATAAAAACCTATATTGTAAAACTAAAAAAAATGTGTGTGTGTAAAAATACGAGTGTGTGAGAAATATAAAGGAGTGCAAACCTATTTGCAATGAATCCTGACAATGCACCAGCGTGCACAAAGCAGACGGCTGGGTTAGAAACTCGTCTGGGGAGAACGGGGTGGTAACTGAAAAAAAAAAACATAACATTGCAATAAAACATGGTTTAATGTAATTGTATGTTATTATTGTATTGCATGTGCAAAACAAACACAAAAATGTACTCATTAATTGAAAATTTAGAATAATAATTGTGGGAGAGCAACTGGTTCAGGGGAAGAATCACTCTTAGGACAGCGACCGGTTCTGAACAGAACAGATTAATTCACTGTTTTTACGCAAATACACACGTGCACACACGCATCTCACAGGGATCTCACTCTCTCCATCGCCCTTCTTTCTTTCCTTTTATCTGTTCCCTCCGCTCACTGCCACAGAGAACACTCATTAGCTCAAGATCCCTCAGATGTGTCATTCTTACCGCTTTCCTCCACCCGGTCTCGCCCTCTATTCACAAACCGGCGCTTGGCCACGCCCCTTATGCCACAATTATAAAAATTATAATAATAATACAAATAATAATAATTATTTTAAATATGTATCATTGTCTAAAAGACTGGAGGTGGAGCTGGAGGTAGCAAAGCTGAAGATGTTCATTGGGAGTGAGAAGGATGAACAGGATTAGAAATGAGTTTATTAGAGGAACAGCACCTGTAGGACGTTTTGGTGACAAGGTGAGGGAGGTGAGATTGAGATGGTTTGGACATGTGCAGAGGAGGGATGATCCGCTGTGGCGCCCCCTAATGGGAGCAGCCAAAAGAAGAAAAAGATTATTACATTATTTAATTCATATATTTCTTAATTTTTGGGAGAATATAATATGAATGTATATGATGGATTTTTCCTTCACTTGAACTAGGAGAACCAAACCTGTGAAAGATCTCATGCTATAGATCTCTGACCTCAACCATATTGAACACTTTTGGAATTAATTGGAACAATGGCTGCACCCCAGGCCTCCTCACCTCACCTTCATCACTACCTGACTTTACTAACACCCTTGTAGATGAATGAATCTCCACATGCACCCTCCAAAATCTAGTGGACCATCCTCCCAGAAGAGTGGAGAAAATATTGAGAGAAAACAGGGATTAAATGTGGAAATGTGGAAAAAGCACAAATGAATCTTCTGGTCAGATGTCTGCATTGGCTGAAAACACTATTAATATATTTTTTATATGTATATAATATAATTTATTAAAATATTCAATAATAATAACCTTTATTTTATGTAGCACATTTAAAAGTAGCTTTTTAAAGCGTTTTAAATAAAATCATGTAGAAATGTATCAGTTTTCTGGAATACTGATGAGCGCTAGCTAATTCAGAGATAGCATAAAGCAAAGGTGGTATGAAGCCAGAACACACCTCTACCTCTTTTCTTTCACAGAAAAAAAGCTATAACTTGGGTTTTTTTTACATACAGTGTCAGCATTTGTCTCTCATAGCTAACACTGACACTGGGTAATGATTTCTGTCCTTCAGCCTTCTTTATCTGGAGTTCTGAAAGAGGCCTTGGGTGGGGAGAAGATCCTGCTTTGGATGCAGTCCTGTTTAAACTCTTGAGCCTGTTTAATTCTTCGACATGCTCCGGGAGTTGATGCACACCCAGCTCAGGGAAAATGGAAGCTGTTCGTGCTCGGAACATTAAATCTGCTTTCCTTGCACTTGAGTCGAAATTAGGGAAAACTTGAAATGTTTACAGCATGTTACAAACATCATGTGCTCCTTCTCTGGGTTTCACACTCGACACAGCTAGCACAGCAAAAAAATCCAAATAAATAAGAAAGAAACATATACTTCATGTGGATGAATTACCTAGCTCAAAATGATGCAATCCAACACAATACCAGGTGAGTTCCACTACTACTATTTCCACTTTGCACACACTGAGATCAAGTCTGTCCTGTTCAGTGATCAGAATCAGGAGAAGCTTCTGTGAGATTTAAATTTGTTATCCTGCTTTAATATCAGCGCAGGGTCAATGTCACGAATTAAGCAGATACAAGATTCTTTATTAAAAACGAGCAAACAGATCGAAATATACTATTTGAAATCTTGGTGGCTAAACAGAACAAAGTCAGATGATCAGAAAATTGTCAAAAATGGGATGAATATTTGTCCTGGTAATTATCAGTAAGCTTACAGCATTTCCCTTCAAATAATTGGATCTGAACACTTCACACATTGAAAACTACAAACACAACTATTCAGGACTGACAAATATTGCTTACAAATTTTCTGATTCTTATCAAAAGCTGATTATTGCCAATACCATAAAGTTTCAAAACCTTGATAAAATTTTGTGATTTGTAAAAAACATGCCAGCTGTAGAATGTTATTTAGTTGTGTACTGATCAATTTGTTTGGTTAAAAATGCTGCAGGCTGTTAAAAAACCTTGTTTTTTAATAAGTGTACCCAAACATTTGTCTATTAATGTGTGATTTTTTTTTTTTTTTTTGCTTTATGAGTTGAAATTATTTTCGTGAAACTAAACCAGTTATTTGGAATCCCAGTATTGTTTTCACTTGAAATTAAAACTGTACTTTGCTTTTTCATTTAAATGTTTATATTAAAATGCATTTTTAGCACCTCTTTTGTGAAGGGGTATTTGTCTAGGACACATCTGCAAACTGTTCGCTGATTGGCCATAAATCAGGTTTGTTAAATTTTAGTATACTGGTGCAAGATATTGACACTTAAAATTTGGGGTTACAATGCATTTTAGTCAGGCCAACTGTGTAGTCGATTCATTGACTTGGTGATACTATTAAAGTTTACACATGCATGCATTGCTTATTTATGGACTATATATTGCAAATGTTATTGTAGAATAATTTACTGACCTGTAAATCCATTATTAAGTTAAATATACTAATTTAAATATTTCAATTTGTGTAAATACTCAGTCAATTACGTAAAGTTAAAAAGTTCAAATTGTAATGGCCATGAATAATTTCCAAAGATTTTCATCAATCAAAATAAACAAGTTCCTTGCAATAAACATATTTAATTAAAATTATTTTCTGTTGTTTATTTATTTTTATTTATTTATTTATTTATTTATTTATTTTTGTCAGGCAATAATATATATATATATATATATATATATATATATATATATATATATATATATATATACAGTGAGGAAAATAAGTATTTGAACACCCTGCTATTTTGCAAATTCTCCCACTTAGAAATCATGGAGGGGTCTGAAATTGTCATCGAGGTGCATGTCCACTGTGAGAGACATAATCTAAAAAAAAATTCAGAAATCACAATGTATGATTTTTAAACTATTTATTTGTATGATACAGCTGCAAATAAGTATTTGAACACCTGAGAAAGTCAATGTTAATATTTGGTACAGTAGCCTTTGTTTGCAATTACAGAGGTCAAACGTTTCCTGTAGTTTTTCACCAGGTTTGCACACACTGCAGGAGGATTTTGGCCTCCTCCACACAGATCTTCTCTAGATCAGTCAGGTTTCTGGCCTGTTGCTGAGAAACACGGAGTTTGAGCTCCTCAAAGATTCTCTATTGGGTTTAGGTCTGGAGACTGGCTAGGCCACGCCAGAACCTTGATATGCTTCTTACAGAGCCACTCCTTGGTTATCCTGGCTGTGTGCTTCGGGTCATTGTCATGTTGGAAGACCCAGCCTCGACCCATCTTCAATGCTCTAACTGAGGGAAGGAGGTTGTTCCCAAAATCTCAAATACATGGCCCCGGTCATCCTCTCCTTAATACAGTGCAGTCGCCCTGTCCCATGTGCAGAAAAACACCCCAAAGCATGATGCTACCACCCCCATGCTTCACAGTAGGGATGGTGTTCTTGGGATGGTACTCATCATTCTTCTTCCTCCAAACACGTTTAGTGGAATTATGACCCAAAAGTTCTATTTTGGTCTCATCTGACCACATGACTTTCTCCCATGACTCCTCTGGATCATCCAAATGGTCATTGGCAAACTTAAGACGTGCCTGGACATGTGCTGGTTTAAGCAGGGGAACCTTCTGTGCCATGCATGATTTCAAACCATGACGTCTTAGTGTATTACCAACAGTAACCTTGGAAGCGGTGGTCCCAGCTCTTTTCAGGTCATTGACCAGCTCCTCCCGTGTAGTTCTGGGCTGATTTCTCACCTTCCTTAGGATCATTGAGACCCCACGGTGAGATCTTGCATGGAGCCCCAGTCCGAGGAGATTGACAGTCATGTTTAGCTTCTTCCATTTTCTAATGATTGCTCCAACAGTGGACCTTTTTTCACCAAGCTGCTTGGCAATTTCCCCGTAGCCCTTTCCAGCCTTGTGGAGGTGTACAATTTTGTCTCTAGTGTCTTTGGACAGCTCTTTGGTCTTGGCCATGTTAGTAGTTGGATTCTTACTGATTGTATGGGGTAGACAGGTGTCTTTATGCAGCTAACGACCTCAAACAGGTGCATCTAATTTAGGATAATAAATTTAGTGGAGGTGGACATTTTAAAGGCAGACTAACAGGTCTTTGAGGGTCAGAATTCTAGCTGATATTTGCAGCTGTATCATACAAATAAATAGTTTAAAAATCATATATTGTGATTGCTGTGTTTTTTTTTTTTAGATTATGTCTCTCACAGTGGACATGCACCTACGATGACAATTTCAGACCCCTCCATGATTTCTAAGTGGGAGAACTTGCAAAATAGCTGGGTGTTCAAATACTTATTTTCCTCACTATATATATATATATATATATATATATATATATATATATATATATATATATATATATATATATATATATATATATATAAGAATGGCTCAGGTTGACAAACTAAATTTCCAAAAAACTTCGAGTGAAATTCAAGCTGAAATTCAAGAGAATACGTTTTCTGTGTTTTATTTAAAGGTTGCAGGCAGAAAGTACGGAAGGAGCTCAGGCAAAATTCATTTCATTACTCAAACTTTACTGGTCAAAACTAAATCATTATTAAGTTCTTAACTGCTAAAAATAAATCAGAATTGAAGTCTATATACTTGTAGTTATCCAGTACATACACACTGAGTACATATAGATATACTCTTTTTGTTTTTTTTACTTACAACAGGGAAAAAGTCAAATTAGGAACAGTGCATTCAAATAGTATAATCCTGACAATGCATTGACATTTCATTAGATTTAATAAAAAATAAAATGCATTTTTTTAATTCACCAGCTAAACAGTTCATGTGGATACAGAGGGGACTGATACAAAAATATATATATAATATATAAACAATTATAGAGAATCAAAATTTTCAAATCAAGTTCTATGAACCTAGTGGAAATAATTCAAAGTATTTTTTTAAGTAAAGAACACTTTTATATTAACACCAGAGTAAAGTAAAACACAAGCACAGCAGAAGTACAGTATTATTGAGGAAAGCCATCTTAATATGATGAGAATGGAATCCGCTTGTTTCATCATCAGGACTGGTCTGTGTCTCCACCATCAACGTCCTTCTATAAATCTCAGATTACACAACAGGAGAAACAGTATCTTGAGGTTACCTCGGTTTTGGCTCTTATGATTTAATCACACTGACAAGAAATAAACAATACAAAAGAGTTTCCAATATTTAAAAATAGACAATTATACTCACACTGTTAAAACTGGTTGACGATCTCTTTTTATTCATACTATAGAAAAACATAAGCATAAAGTGTACATCAGTAATATATTTATATCATAATAATAATATTTATTATCCTATAGATTTTCAGCTTCGTGCACATTGATAGATGTACACTACATAATGCATTTGTTTTACATTTTATATAAAAACTAAATATGCAAAAATGCATATATGAAAATGCAGTATTACCTCTACTTCAAGAAGCTCCATGGCGAAGTGAATGCAGTTGTAAGTTTTAAAGTCATATTTTTTATTTTTCTGCATTGCATTTTTAACATTCTTTTCAAATGATGCAGGAATTCCACCATCCTTCCTGTAAATTGCAAAACTCATTCCTTGAGTAAACCCATCCACATTCACTTTGCTTACAAGCCCTGTACAAGAAGTGGAAGATTCGGAGTGGGGAGGGGAAGTTGTACTTGATGACAACCCAAAAAGCCAAGAGAAACCTGATGCTTTGGCTACTGGCTGAGATTTTATTTCTATAAAAAACAAAGAAAAGGAAAAAAAGAAAGTGAAAATCATTTTACTACCTTTGTCAAGATGAATTATATTATTACAGATAATGACATCACTGTGATACAAATGTTTTTTGGTTAAATAATATTTGTCTATTTTAATTAACTATTATGTAAAAATAAATGTTTTACGAGTGAACTGAATGATTTCCACGTCACTGCACATCACTCCAGCATGATAGATGTTTCTAACATGTGATTCAACCATAAAGAGGTCTCCAAGATCTGAATTTCCGTTGTATTCATCTTCATAGGTTTTAACAACACTGAAACCCTTAGGAGTACCTCCCAGTCCAGCTATCCAGGTTTGCTTTGATGGCAGAAATGATGACTACAAAGAAAATATTACATTTACATCTGTACACACAAAAAAATTAAAATATACAACTGTGTTTGCTTCTATTTTTGTTACAACTTGTGCAAAGCAGAATGTTAATTCATATATATATATATACACAAAGTGTGTGGGTGGGTGAGTAGGCAGAAGAGCATTACTACTAGAGGAAGATATAAACACTCACCATTTTTCAATTACTGATGCTCAACACTGTCAATATAACAATATAAAAAAAGATTACAAATGCACTGATGCTTTTGACTGACAAAGAAAACAGAAGCTTATATCTGACAAAAAGGCGTTACTTACAAAAACAGAAAATGAAACTATAGATTAAGCTAAAAGTCATTTCCTGTACACACCCATTATTTAAAAGCTACTGTCTACACCCCTAATATGTATATAGTCACAGTTTATTATTATTAACATTTGTAAACATCAACAGTTAACAATTTTTAAACAATTATATAAAATGCCTGATTGGTTAATAATATATCAAATAATATTTTATATTAAAAAATAGAATAATCAAATTAATCAAATAAATCAGCTTCATGTGGAATTGATGCTTGTTCACACTGTAGATATCTGTGGGAACAAGATATCTACAGATCTACAAGATATCTACAGTGTAAGTAGATAAGTACACTGTAAAAACAATGTAAAAAGTGATGACATATAAAGATTTTTGGTTAGTTTAATGATAACAGTTGATACAGATTTAAACCAAATGACAAACTATTAAAATTGTGTGTGTGTGTGAGCTCTGTCATTGTGAGAATGGGTGGGAGGATGTGCGAAGTCTGGGGTTTTTTGTGGTCTATATATTTAAAGACTATGGTGAAGAATGACGGTTGTGTGAGAAGTTCAAATAGATAAAGTTGCTACTTTGTTGCACTGCATCTGTACATTAAACCGGTTTATATATTTATATTCCGGTTTATTAAACTGAACTTTTTATAAAAGTTTTTGCTTTCAGATAAAAAAAACAGTGAACACAGAGGAGCAAAAAGGAATTTATACTTTAGTGTGGGGTTTAACTAGATTTACAGTCATACTCTCTGCATCAGGTTTCTCAAGGAGTCTATACAAGCGCTGTAGCTCTACCACATCCTTTTTCTGTTACTGCACACACCTCTTTTTCTGAGAAATGTTTCAGTTTCAATCTAAAAAAAGGTTGTTAAAATACATGTTTATGGAATTAAAAATCTTAACCCAAATAATGTAAAAAAAAAAAAAAGCAAAAAAGTCAACAATACAACAGCAAATACAAACCAGAATGTAAAGCAACAATTTACCTCAAAAGTTGTATCTGATGACATGTAAAATAGATTCACATAAAACTTGAATATAACTGCAAAATGATTGCATCTTCACAGGTGAAAATATCTTGAAAATATTGCTAAAGGTATTTCGTATTACGTGATCATGATTAACTGACAATGAGACCATTAAGCCACTTTTATTTTAAAATAAAATTATGTGCATATATATATATATATATATATATATATATATATATATATATATATATATATATATATATATATATGCACACAAGGGGTATTATTAGTATTATTATGAATAATATTATTAATGTTATTATATAAAATTACTTTTAGTAATTTTATTTTAAAATTAAAGTGGCTTAATGGTCTCATTGTCAGTTAATCATGATCACGTAATAAGAAATACATGTGGCAAAAAAAAACTGGAACATTTCTCACAAAAAGAGGTGTGTGCAGTAACAGAAAAAGGATGTGGTAGAGCTACAGTGCTTGTATACACTCCTTGAGAAACCTGGTGCAGAGAGTATGACTTTAAATCTAGTTAAACCCTACACTAAAGTACAACTTTTTGCTCCTCTGTGTTCATCTGAAAGCGAAAGCAAAAGCTTTTATAAAAAGTTTAGTATAATAAACCGGAATATAAATATATAAACCGGTTCAATGTACAGATGCAGTGCAACAAATTAGCAACTTTATCTAAATTGAATTTCTCACACAACCGTCAGCCTTCACCATAGTCCTTAAATATGGCCACTGTAGACAACAAAAACCCCAGATTTCACACATCCTCCCACCCATACTCACAACGACAGAGCTCACACACACACACAATTTTTATAGTTTGTCATTTGCTTTAAATCTGTATCAACTGTTATCATTAAACTAACCAAATATCTTTATATGTCACTTTTTTCTGTCAATAATTACTCATCTACATTTATCTACAACAAATCCCAAGTATTTAAATTTTATTGATCATTACTGTGGTTCAGACTCAGATATAAAAAGACTTACAGTATAAATATTCATTATTGAACCATGCCTGTAACATATATTTTAACATATATTTCAAAGTTTTATTTTATCACATTAATGTTAAGTGCTCAAAAAATGCATTTAGCTTTTTTATTCGGGAGGAAAAAAAGTGTTTGCCAGAATATTTTGTCTCTTGGCTCAGAAATCAGATGTGTTTTTTCCACAGCTCTCATCTATGCATGATCAAACTCCCTCTTTGGTATGTTGGTTTTTATCTGACATGTGGATAATGGCTTTGGTGAACTGTGCTGTAAAAAGCGTAAGCATTTCATGCCCTCTGTGGATTCCGGATCTTCAGGCCTCTGCAGTGATCTGGCAGTCGTTTGAACATGCAGTGAAGGCTGCTGCTTTACTTTGACAAGGATGGTAATGCGGCGGGGATTTATTTATAACTGTGGGGGGATGGGGTAGGGGTGGTTTGGAGGTTGTGAGGGGGGGAGAAGAGACACAGCCAAAGAGATTTACCAAAAGCGTTAGAGGAGCTTCAGGTCTAAACATGTCAGAAATGGCTGAGAGAACACCTCCACAGAGCTCGATGCCCACGGCTTCCCCATCAACAAATATCTGACTGAAACAAGTGCTGCCCGATGAGTCACTGACACTCGCTGATATCATTTGGCTGGTTTTCCGCCAGGAGGGTGGAACCACTGCGGTATCTTACTAACTCTCAATCAAAAAGGTAGAATAGAATCATGCTACATGTGAGTTCAAGGGGTTTTCTCATTGCGGAGGAACACTGACCGGATCTATAAAAAAAAAAAAAAGCCTATCATAAAATTAATAGCATTTAGAAGGTGCTCTTATGTAAAGCAACTTAGTTATCTCCGCAATTGCAAATCAAGGGCCTTACTCGAGGGCCCAAGAGTTTCAGCTTGGTGTGCTGTAATTTACACCTATATCCTTATGATCAGAAGTCCAAAACCTTAACCACTGAGCCACCATTCCCTCGAATCAACTTAAGGTTTTAAGTCTGAATGATAGCAATGTTGGTTCTGAAGGAACTGGTTTGTAAATTATTTCAACAAACCAGCAACTGTTAATCAAGAACGATGGAATGAAGAGAATTTTCCAAGAAGTTTTAGGTCAATGAACAAATTTGAATAAAATAAATTTTCTGAATATTAAGATTCAAATCACTGGAATTGACTGGAATTACCATCACTAGGTTGTTCTTTTTTATTGTTGGTTTGCTATGATTTCAAAAATGCCCCCAAAACCTGTAGAATGGAAACCAGAGTTAAATGTATACAAAACTGGCCACCACGACTTTCCCCAAAGTTTTGTTCATTAAACAACCCCTTGTTAAATAATCTTCTATCAAATCATGTACGTTCCCATTCTCAAAGTGCTTATATTGAAAGTTTAGGGTCACAATTTACTTTTATACATAAGGTTAATTATTTTGCTTGGAGATGCAGGGCTTAGCAAATCTGGCCCTATATCTAAGCCAAATACCATGAAACGATGCACATCAGGACCAACCCTAGAATGAAAGTTTAAACGCTGCAAATTAATTCTCAAAAAAAGATGTTAATATCTATGGATGACCTATTAAAAAAAATAAAATAAATAATAAAAAAATTATATATATATATATATATATATATATATATATATATATATATATATATATATATATATATATATATATATATATATATATTTCCATGACTGATAAACATTTACATTTATTACAAATGAGAATGTCTGCAAGCTCAAAAGAATCTGGAATTATGGTACTGTTACGGCTTTGAAGGTTCTTCTTTCCATACTGTGGTCTCAGGTGCTGGGATTTCTTAATCAGCTTTTTCTGCTGCGCCGTCTGTATTTTTAATTTCACTTCTGAATCACTTCTGGTTCCCAAATATTTAGGGACTGCAAAACTAAATTGAACATGAAGATTCCAGCAGTGAGGGCAGACACAAAAAGGTTTCAAAGCAAACCGAAATCAGAGTTTATGTTTCTCTCCATATGAGGTGTAAACTCAGCAAGGAATTCATTACGGACATTCTGAAAATCATTATAACATCCCAGGCATTGCCAGAGAATAGGCACATCAAATTACACTACACTACACTGACCAGGCATACATTTGTGGCCACCAATCAGTCATAGCATTATAACCACCTGCCTAATATTGTGTTGGTCCCCTTTTGCTCCCAAAACAGTTGTGACCCATCGAGCATCAACATCATGAACTTCTTCAGCAGTTTGAGATACAGGAGCTCGTCTGTTGGATCGGACCACACGGACCAGCCTTCGCTCCTCACATGCATTAATGATCCTCGGCCGCACGTGACCCTGTCGTCGGTTCACCACTGTTCCATCCTTGGAGGAACTTTCAGGACAAAATGTTCACTTGCTGGATAATAATTGAATCCACCCAATAACAGGTGCCGTGATGAAGAGATCATCAGTGTTTTTCACTTCATAGCTCATAATGTTATAATGTCATGTTATGTCTGTTCGGAAATTAAGAATCCAAGAAATAGCAAAAAGAAAACATGTGAAGCTAAAGCTGGGGGTATGCGGGATAACTCATAAAAATGTTTGCCAACAAAATGAAAGAACAGGATGGTAACACGAGACAAAAAGAACACAACAGGTATACACATTAGGGTAGCACATCAATGATAAGGGTTCAAACTCTTTGTGCAACGGGGGGCGCTGTATCATGGCAGACCCTCTGCTCTGATCCCGGCTTCCTACCATCGCATAGATAAGAGAAAAAGCATTTTACTGTGCTGTAATGTGAATGTATAATCATTTTATGAAGCATTAAATCTGTGCCTATAGTGATGAAAAAATATCACTCAAAATAAAGCATGAATTTTGTGAAGGATTTTGAATTGGTGGTCACAAAAGTTTCCAAAAAAATAGAACTATTCTTCCGACACTCTATGACTAGTGGATTTCTATCCACATCAGGTTTTCCCAGAATCCACCATGATCCTGACACGGATAAAGTAATTAATAAATGAATAAATAGACAGTTTTAGAAATGAGGTGCAAATTAGCATATAACATACAACACACTTGTTGGCCACTTGTGGGTCTCAGCGGCCCAATTTCACATCCAGTGAGCCGTAATTACAGCATTCACAAAGTCTAAGTCTGGTTGTGAAATGCAAACAAAGTGGCAAAGTAATTAGAAACGTTAGCATAAATAGCCCTGCAAATTGCTACCTTTCCTCTCTTTACTTTTTTTCTTGTCTTTTCTTGTCTAGTGGTAACCTGAGAGACATTTCTTGGATATTTTACTGCCTCTTTTAAGATCAGAATACCTCATTTTTATTCCATCATCTGTGCTTTTCAGTATTATGCAGTACATCGATACAAAAGCAGGACCCGGCCTAAGATATCGCTCTGTCAGTGAAATCAGAGCTATTCATACAGAGAAAGAAAAAGACAGACATGAAAGCAAGAAAGACATGAAGGCTGACTGAAAGAAAATAAATGATGAAAAAAAAAAAGGGTCTAGACAAAAGCCATTGGTGCTTAACTAACTTGTAAATCGAAGAAACTGCGTCGACTTTGCTTTTATAGTGTGTGGTGAATGTCGCACAACTGGAAACCGTTTTTTTTTTTTTTTTTTGCGGTTATCAGCCTGAATCTAAGTATCCATAGCAACCCGGAGCACTAATAATTGAGAATTGTCCACTAGAAGCAAAGCCTTAGATGTGGGCACTAATGTATTATTTCCTCCCGTATGGCTCTTGCAGATGGAGATACCGAGCTCTCAACAATGATTTCAACTTTAGATTCTTCTCTAAATGAAAAGATGGGTGAAAAGAATAATTGCCTGGGAGAAATTTAAATAAACAACAACAACAACAACAACAACATCATATTGGTTTCAGCTTTAAGTTGGAGCCCCAGGTCATTATGAGTGGAACTGCCTCACAATTTCTTTTAGACTTACATTATTTATGATTTGAAAAAAAATCAACAGCCTTGTGTTTGGATTGATAAATGAAATATAGTAAAGGATAAACATTTTTTACCCTTTTAAAACCCCACAATACAAACCTCTGGATCTCCTGCAAATGGTCCCCACTGTGCGAGTTTGGAAACAGTGCAATTTCAGCTGTGTTTGTTTTCTCCCACGGCGACTCCAAACAGAGATTTCTAACTCTTTTTCTGCCCACTCAGTGGATGAAAGCCAATGACAGGCACAAGAGCAGATGGAGATTGACAGGGCTTCTAGGCAAAAAGCTAAATGAGGCAGACTGGGGAGAGCTTTGTAACACCAGTCGTAACAGTTGGGACAATCAACACCAGTGTTCCACCTTCCCTTATTAATCATGCTGGTGAGTTAACCACGGTTATGAATATCATTTTCTTATCCAGAACTGATCTCCACCCCACTGGAACTGTCTTTCCCGATCGTCCGATGTGGCCGTGCAAAGAATAGCTATGAAAAGACCTGCAGGGGAATGAAAAGAAATGGCAGACAGCTGCTTGCTTGAATATGACTCAGTATAAAAACAAATGTCCCTCGGCACACCAAGATTCCACAGTCACCTTGAATGAAGATAAAACTCCCCTGAAAATCGGTAGAAGAATCTCAGGAGTGGGTCGTCCAAGCCTGGACAATGATCAAACCCAGGCGGATGACGTGCTGCGTGATTCAATAGCCTTGCGTTCATCTTGCAGATGGTTGGAAACAGACTCAGCATGGAACACCTGAGGATCCACAGAGGCTTTGAAAAGTTGGAGCACTCAACAGATTGGGTTTCAGGCTGGAAACAAAAGCGACCGGACATGATTTATTCCTTGCTTATAGCCTGACAGAGTGGTAGATGATAAACCGTTGAGACAAGTGCACTCCAAGCCGGTGAAAGCAGACTAAGAGGTGACGCAACGGTTTACAATTAACTCTGCTCATTATCATGTTCAATCTGAGAGTCACAAAAGCTCTGAAAGCTATTAAAGCCAGACAGGTTGGATGTAGCTCCATGTTTACACATTAGCTAGTATGGACATTATTGAAGCTGTCAGCATGGTACAAATACACAGCATGCTAAGTGATCTAAACAACACTGATTGTATACATTTCTAGAATATTCTGATCGCAGAACTTCAGCACATTTGTACTGAAAGTAACAACCCTTAACAATGCAAACACTTGCAACATCTCACCATTTCCTTCTCTACATGTGTGAGTAATTGTCTAACAGAGAGAAACAAAGGTCACACTCCAGAAAGAGGAGAAGGAGGAGAAGGAGCGCGGATTAAAACTATAACCCCTGTTCGATTAGTTGCTAGGCAATAAAGATCTGTGACCTTGAATACGGAGGAAAGAGAAGTGACATTAAGGAAGGATGGATAAACATTCATTCTGAGAAAAAAGAATTCTGGATAGAACAGAGCAAGAAAGTGAGGAAACCAAAAAGGAAGGAAGGAAGGAAGGGAGGAAGGAAGCAAGAGCCGGAGGAAGAACTCCCAAAACTTTGGCTGTCAAAATGAATCTGTGTTACCATGGCAACTGGAGCATAAAGCCCAAACTAATGAGACGAGTAATGTGAGAATTGCCAGCCGGAACAGAAGCCTTAAATATGAACTCTGAGGTGTAATTTCATCATTTCCATTCCTTCTGAGAGGACCTTCAGTTTCATCATTCTCCACCTGTGTCATTCGGACCTAATAGCCCTGAATCAATTTATAGAAATTTACTAAATTATTTGAATGCACGTATCAATGGCCTTTCACTAAGAGGGTTTATATAAGCATATTTTCACACTTGCTCTGAATACTTGAACCATGGATTCCGCTGTTCGATGTCATTTGAGTGGATGCAGCTCTTGTGGGATGATCCTGGTCTGCAGTGGTCAGAATCAAAATTACTCCAAGGAAGGAACAGTGGTGAACCAGCAACAGGGTCGTGAGGCTCATTAATGCAATGTGTGGAGTAGGAGTGTGCAAAAGTGTTTGCTTTCAAAGGTACTTTAGTAATAAAAAGTGCTAGGATTTATTATGGCTATCATGGGTGACATTTGACTCTTGAGGCAGGGGAAAAAACACCCAAAAAACACGTCCGACGGTGCTGCTTCAAATTTCAGCGGGCTCACATCGGCTCCTCTTCTGTATGAGTAATACTTGACTGCTCAATTACCCGTCCTTCATCAGCAATATCTGTTTAGTTATACCAGCGTATTGGGGCGCCGTGCCATTTTGTCCGATCGATCATCTAGTTTTCTCTAATTTTCATAACAATAAACAAATGTTAAAAATAAAGACACAACCTATTGCTTCATTTGTTCTGCCGCCCCCTATCAACATGAAGACATATATGTACATATTGTTAACCAGTATTTTAACAGTGAAATCTAAAATTCCAAAATAGCAATAAAGGTTGTTACTCTCACAACAATTATCAATTAATAGAATGATAATAATATGATTTGAACGAGATACTTGAAAAAGCTACTTAAGTACAGAAACTACTTACATTCACTTTTTTAAACATGATGTAACACAGGTTGGCGTGTTAACAAACTTCACAGCTAGGTGTCTTATCTCCAGTTTTGTCTTTTGACAAGGTTCGCTGTATCGAGTAATCCAAAAAGCAACCAGAGATTATCTTGTACATGCAGAGCCATGAAGGAGCTGGAAAGGTCACAGAGGGATAAAACAGCGGAGAGGGAGAATGACTTGTGAAAGCTGCATGGGGCTGGGGGAGGCAGAGGGTACAAACCAGGCAGGTCGTAAGTGGATCGTTTGATTTAGGAAAGCCGCTGGGGCTGGTGGTAAAGGGGCTGTTTACTGCTCCACAGCAATTCCACAGGAGCATTACCAGCCTCGATTGTAAAAAATAGACCATCTGTAGAACGCAACAGGCTCGAGGCAGCGAGTCGAGCTAAAAATTGACATCACACAGGGTTTTTTGTCGTTTTCACGTGTTTTTGAGGATACGCTAAGAACAGATGTATGGATCACATACAAAATATTCCAAGACCCAGCTCACGGTTTCTGTTTAATTGGTACACCAGATCCGGCTACCTAAAGCTCAGCGAGTTAATTGAATTTGCGAAATAAAATAATTGCACGTTTCCACACAGGAGCATTTTCTACTCAATCTACGCACTCTCCGATTCTAATGAAAACGTAAGAACCAGTTGGAGACAATTAAATCTTTTGAGGGCGTTTTATCTCTTTTAACAAGCTCATCCACGCTAATTTGGAGTCGCACAGGCACCCAAGATTTACACTGACAATAGAAATCAGGACTAATGCACCACTCATTCACATTGTGCTGTCCTGTTCCACTGGGGAACGAGAGGCACAGTCAATCCTTGCACATGATTTCACCAGCCAGAAACCAGCTGAGATTCTGGGCCATGTTCTTTAAACCTCGACAGGCCAAGGTGAAAGACAACATACTACTGACGAAGAAGTGGAACGTGACAGGATTTTTTTTCCCCATCAAGCACCGTCTGATCACCTTTGTGTCTGATAATGTCGTTCCCCTGAAACACATTTTAGCTGAAAATATGATAACCACAGCTTAGAATATGTTATGTTTAGCATTACAAAGTAAAAGCAAACCCTTATTAATCCTATTAATATTTTAAATTCATTATTTTGCTACAATGTCATTAAGGTGATTGGGTCTATCTGGAAGTTGCTGCATCTGTAATATATTTTCATAAAGGATTCAGAGTTTGTGGTTTTTTTTTTTTCCATTTTCAAGACTTGTAACTGAAAACTTGGGCAGCTCAGTGGTATAGCAGATAGTTATAAAGATAGATACAATACACAACTCCTGGGTTTGATCCTGAGTTCGGGTTACACTCTGTGAGGTGCCTCCTCAGGTTTCACCGCACTCCTACTCTTTAAACTTATCTCCTGAATAAAGAATTTCACACATGAATTGAAAAATAATGAGGTAGATATTAAAACTCCAGTGCACTTTTTATACACCACTAAACTAAAATAATGAATGCACAGCATATCATGCATATGGTAAATATCTTTAATATCCATCCATCCATCCATCCATCCATCCATCCATCCATCAACTCTATCTATCTATCTATCTATCTATCTATCTATCTATCTATCTATCTATCTATCTATCTATCTATCTATCTATCTATCTATCTATCTATCTATTTTTTTTTATCTGAGTGTACAGTGGTATATATATAGAAAAGTTGTATATGTGTGAAGATAATGTAAATAATAATAATAATAATAATAATAATAATAATAATAATAATAATAATAATAATGCCACCTTAATAATAAGAGCAATATTAGAAATTTACTGATAAACCCGAACCCGTATATTAGGATGAGAAAATGACCTTGCTACACAAATTGTCCATTTTTAAGAGGTTAATAGAGAATAGCTAAATGTACTCACTCTAGATCACTATCGCACAGCTGGATAACATGTGATTGATTTGTGATCATTATCTGACTGGAGGACAGCTGTGAAAGATACAAGCACAAAAGCAAGTTTCATGGATGGAATGGCATTTAGCATCTTGTAAGTTATCTTTACTTGTATAATTTTTTAACCTTGAATTTATATTTTGTTCTTCAGTGATTTAAACACCATTACAAAATCAACCACTTTTATCATAGTTAAAAAAACATAAACTTGAAAGACGTATTTATAACTATTATATTAAATGCACACGGATGCCAAATGCATTAAATGGATCACCTACTGTCAATATCTAATGACCCCGTGATCCAAGAAGCTTCCTCTCTTTCAGCTGTTACCTCTGTGCTGCCACAAGTCGAGAAGAAAGTGCTCAGGTTCATGCAACAAGTGTTATTTTTATCATGGGTTTATCATGTCGCACACGATACCACATCCAACACCTATCACCTCAGCGGCCATCATGTGAGAGTTTTTTATTCACCTCGCAGCATGTAGTAGGCATCCACACTGCATCAAGAGACAGAGAGCGAAAATGGAATAGAGAATGAAAGGACATCATGTAGACAAGAAGAGCAGAAACGTGAGAGGAAGTAATACAGTCTGCCTGAGAAAACAATGGGAAACATAGAGAAGGAATAAAACAAAGTTTTGGGAAATATAATGTACAATATTGAAAACCTTTTGACAAACATGATTCTCAACATTAGAAAAATATAAAGGTTAGCAGGAGAAAGGTAGATGATTTATGGTTGCTGAAATAAACCTAGAATAAAGCAACGTTTTACTCTAAACACCATACACAGGTGAGCTAACAATGGTCTGTTTTAAAACCCTGAGGCATGCATATCATAATTCACTTCAGTTCAATTCATTTTTATTTGTATATCACAGAGATAATGCAGTAAAAAGTTGTGTAAAAGAGTATATAAGTTTAACGCCTATATGTGTTTTCCTGCAAATTGTAAATTTATCCCTAAGTGGCAAGTTTGATGGGGAAAAACTCCCTGAGATGTCATGAGGAAAAAACCTTGAGAAGAACCAGACTCAAAAGGAAACCCATCATCATCACTGAATGTCCATTTAATAGTGTTCCATCTCTGTTGAGGCGCTGTTCAGTATTAGGTGCTGAAATGCAGAACTGTGGTCCTGAGCCATTGTAGAATTTGTTCCATTGTGCCATTGTCAAATCTATTCCCAAAGTTCTTGAGTTGTTTAGTATTTTCATGGATTTTCAGGCTGTTTATGTGGAATAATACTCTGCTGCACAGAGTGTCTCCAACAAAAGAGAAGTCAAGGATTGTAATGCATTCTCATTATTTTATAAATGTTAAAAGACTACAAGACCTCTGAAGGTGTTCTGTGGTATCTGGCATACAGCAGATCCTGAATGTTGCGAAGTAAAGGTCTCAATAGATTTTTCTTGTTACAGCTGGATCCACTGACACCGAGACCTGAGACATTTGGAGTCAACGCTGAACAATCATTTGCAGTGCAGATGTGTGCAGAGGGCATTAACCTCCAAAAAGAGCAACTGTCATCAGAGGATGCAATTGAAGGTGTGAAAGTTGGTCTGCACAAAAAGTGGTATGTGCTAAAGAATCATCCAAATGAATGCCAGGACCAGGCTTTTCAACAAAACTTTGCCCAAGGCATCACACTGCCTTTGTTGGCTTGCTTACTACCCATAGTGCATCCTGGTTCAAGTGCTTCCCCATGTTAGTAAAATAAATTAACTCAGCAATCCACAACATCCTTCATCAGACCTGAGGACTTGCTAACATTTCTCCGTGGTCTAATTTTGATGCTCACAAACCGATTGTAAAAGCTTTAGGTCATGAACAGGAGTCAGCATGGGGAGAAACTAGAGAGAAACTGGAGATATTAACATAGAATTTGGTTAATCACATAATATACCTCACGCAATTCATTTCTAATAAGCATTCGAGCTTAAGTTTTAATTGTTTTTTCTGTTTTTGCTTTCATAGTAAAAAAAAAAAAAAAACAGGAACTTTGAAATCTGAGAAGTGTCAGGGTGTGATTTAATATGCTAATGCATACACTTAAGTGACAGCTAACTGTCCAAGACAAACCCACCACTTAGAATTAATCTCCAAATCTCATTGATAATAAAATTGGCTTACAATTACTAGGTGAGCTGTCCCTGATTAGCTTGATAATGGAAAGTCATCTAGACAAAATTGTGTGTGAAGGACAACCAACAAGAGCCCTGTGATCGATAAAGCTACAGCTTATATAAGTCTTAAGCAAGTGTGCTAGCTTTACAATTAAATGAAAAGAAAAAAAAAAAGCTGGCAATGAACATAGATACATTTACACTTTGCATTGCATATTGAATCCACAGGACAAACAGTATCCCACTTACACAGCATCAGCAATCTTATGCTCTCTCGAGCTTTAAAAGTGCCAAAGGAAAGATACAGAGCATAAAATATAGACCGCAAGGACATTTCTGAATGGCAATAAAGGAAAATTAAGAGATGAATAGACTACAAAGGAAGTAAGACTCAGTTAATGCAAATAAGGAACCTGAAAATGAATGGATCCTGAGAGAACCAGAGAGAGGTGGAGATGGAGAGGGAGTTTAGGAGGAAAATAAAACAGAGTAAGAGTAGATAATAGAGAGGACACTTGATAATCGAAGCTGAATTCATTATACAATGAACCGTTTATATGCCCAGTGAACTCCATTCAGCAACTCTATGCTTTTATCTAATAAGGTTTTAAGATTTTTTTTACATGTAGCTTTTCTCACTAGGATGAATTTGAAGTAAATGCAGATATCTTATTCAGGATTGATTACGTGTTGACGTGTTGCAGCCATCAACTTCACAATTTCACATTTTCCTTAAAATAGTACATTTCCTTCTACATGTTTCAACATGTTTCGACATGTGGTATGTTGCAGTGGGGAGTCATGTCTCTTATCCAGAAAGCAAGGACAAATGCAGTCTCCTGGACTTCTGAATGATTACGCAAACATTTTTTTTCCTGCCCCACTGGGATGTGTACCCTCAGGTGGTTAGTGACCCAGAAGGTTGTAAGCAGCATCTGTATAATGCAGGATATTGCAGGATTTAAGGGCTAATTATTTTTGTGAGGTCACTTTTTATGGGGTGTTGGAGATATATTTTGGAGAATATAAACACCTTAGTGGACTATACAATATCACTGTGCAACTCCAGCTCCCAACACCCCACTGAGGCCTACAAACTAGTGATGGGTTGTTCATGAACTATTCATTCTGTATTATGTTGTGCAGAGTTACATTTTCATTATGAATGAAATAATGATTTTTTTTTTATGAAATCATAGAATATGTATACTAGGAATATGCCCATTATATATGTTGAGATGCTGTTATTCATTAACCTGGTCCATTGAAAAATTTACCACTGTGTTACATGATTCATTTATTTAGCCATGTGAATTTTTTAACTAATTCCACATGTGACTTTTTGTATGATTTATTCATTTATTTACTATATACTGTATTGTGTTTGTTTCACATGATTAACGTTCATTCTTTTTTATTTCAGAAATGTAAATATTTTCTGTAATATTTAACGTTTTGGTTTTTTTGGTGACTTTTCCACACGCATTTGCATGTACATGTTTTTTTAACATTTTATTGGATTTGTCTCATTTGTTTTCTCGTGTCTTTTCTCATTTAGTTACAGTTTAGTTTTTCCTGAGTCTTCAATTTTTACATGCGATGCATGTTTTTTACAATTTGACTGTTTTTGCATTTGATTTGATTATTATTATTTTTTTTTTTTTCCAAATGTCATTTGTTTTTTTAGATCCATTTCTATATATATTTTATTTCACAAAATTAAGTTTCCATGTAGTTTGGTGTAGTTTTTCATACATTTTGCCCAAGCCATTCATTTTCACATGATGCATTTCAGTGGTTAAGGTGTCTGGCTTTGGATCAGAAGGTCATGAGCTCAAATAAGCAAAAACTAAACAGCTTCAAAAATGATGGAATTTTAATTAACAGACATTTGGTGCTATGCAGATGAGGATAGGTTCCCTCTCAAGGTATCTCATGGAGTGTCAGGATCTTCCGGCATGCAGCACGCACTTCCAGTTCTGCAGCCATCTTGCCGTTTTCCCCATGCCTCCCGGTATTTAAGGACACCAAAGACTTTAGCTTGGCATCAGATTATCTCACTGGCTTTCTATAGTCCCTGGGATTATTTTTGCCACTTTGTCTGTCTGGATCCCCGAGTTTTCACTTGCCATAGTTGCCACTGGTTCATTAGGGATAAACTTATAAGGAACAAACTACTAGGCAATATGCTTACACATCCCAAATTTGGGACAATGTCCATTGTTGTCGCTTCACAAACAAAGCTGAATTAAATAAAAATCCCAGCACCAACAGGCTGTCGCTTTGACACCTCTGAGCAGCCCTCCACATCAGATTTGTATAAAATGAGGTCATTGCAAGTTGCTCTGAATATGAGTGTCACCTGGGTGCTGTAAATGTAAAGTAACCAAAAAAAAAGGTTTAGGTAAATATCTTATTTGTACTCGCACACTCACTTGATCCTCAGCACATGAAGGAAATTGACAACGCTGCTGTTGAGGAGCTTCTACTCCAAACTAATCGACGTAGTGTGTGTGATCTGTGTCGGTGCTGTCCTCTCAGAATATCTGTTCCAGCAGTCCAGTTTGCCTGAAGTGCTCCTTAATTGAATTACACATGGATGGGTTATTTAAAAGCCTTTGATAAATCTGTGGTTAAACCAACAGGGAATGATAAGTGTCCTTGGCAGCTGGAAAGCGGGAAAAAAACAACAACAAAAAAACAACTCCTCTCATTAGACCAAGTGCAGCAGAGAATCAGCTGCTAATTCATGCTTGACCTTTCGGTCGTTTCAGCACTCAAATGTCTTTATAGAGATTGTAAAAGACTGGCAAACATCTCAGACATCTATTACAAGCTCATGAACAAACTCAGCATGTTGCATCATTCCTGGATTCAACATGGTCAATGTTTGCTCTGGCTGAGACAGAGGTACAACACCCTGACACCCTCTGATTAGTCATCAACATATTCATCTCTGCAATTGGATTTAATCCAAAAACACCAATGCTGGCTGAGTTTTGGCTCTGAAGGTTCCTCAGTCTCAGCTACATCACTTCAACGTGTTAGTGGTCTCAATTAGAGATGTGTTTTATCCTGTCATGTAAGAAGGGCAGATGCAGGTGGATGTGCAGGGTTGGAGTTATTAATAGGCAGACAAAACCAGAATGTGGTCACAATACACAAAATAAATACACAAAGCCAGAAACAATTTCAGCAACACAATATCAAACAGCAGAACCTCAAATGCTTTTGTAATCTTATGCAACAAAATCACTAGTGCGTATACTTTGCAAGGACTGAATAAGAGGCAGAGAGTCTCTTAAAAAAATGTGTGTCTGTAATTGAGCATGTCAATAGCTAGGTTGTGAGTGGGTGAGTGTGCGCGTCTTGGGAGTTGTAGTTCAAGTCAGAAATATTTGTAGCACTGATGGGAAGATCAGCTCATTTTAGTCATTTGGTACGTTGAACCACGGTCATCAAAACAAACAAATGCTTTTTTTTTTTTTTTTTTTTTTTAGTCGTTTAGTTCATTTTGTTCCTTTAATCACCTTCATAACGTATATGGGAGTCACATGACAAAAGGACGATTGGCTCAGACAAGAATATTCAATTCTGTTTCCTACGATTTTGCGATGCCTTGCTCGTGCGTGTCCAGTAGAAAATGAACGAATTAATCCTTGAGACGACTCGATCTTTTAAATCACATTAAGGACTCGTTCAAAATGAATCAAGTAGAGCTTCATTTATCGATGCATAGAAAAAACTGTGGTCATTTTTGGTCATTTTTAAAAATAAAACACACTGCAGACGGCAAAAGTTAATAAAATAGAAATCAAATAAACATTATAAAGCTTTTATTCCTTCTGTGAAGCCTGGGACCAAATGATCTACTGCCCAGTACCAGTCGGTGACCTGGTGCTTGGGGACCCCTAATACAAAACAAATGAAAAAATTACATAAAAGGAATTTAAATAAATCATTGTCAATCAACGTGACGATAATGTAGTATTTGTGGGATTCTATCTTTTTTTTTTAAGCTATAAAGCAAAGAACTGTAATAAGCCGCCACTCAATGTTTAAATTCTGCACTCAGGGCTGCTTTCTTTTGTTCCAAAATGAAAATTAGTGAGCCTGAAAGAGCCCCAGATACAAAAACCAAAGAATTTGGAGTGCCTCTGCTTGATGTTCATGTTCAATGTGGGTGGAATCGAGTACATGAGGTCAGGCCTGGAGCAGCCCATGTCCGTAAGTGAGCCTGCTCGTGGGTGGACAGAGAAACACAGAAACACAAGCAAAAACAACAAAAAAACAATAGATGGAAA